>NW_023270377.1:54571970-54655805 GCF_011800145.1 Mirounga leonina | reverse complement strand
CCTCCCTCTCATGCTCTCTGTCTCTCATTATCTCTCTCTCAAATAAATAAATAAAATCTTTAAAAAAAAAAAATCTGAGTGATTTTTTTTCTCTTTTAAAGATTTTATTTATTTATTTGAGAGAGAGAGAGCACATGAGAGGGAGGAGGGTCAGAGGGAGAAGCAGACTCCCTGCCGAGCAGGGAGCCCGATGCGGGACTCGATCCCGGGACTCCAGGATCATGACCTGAGCCGAAGGCAGTTGCTCAACCAACTGAGCCACCCAGGTGCCCCTGAGTGATTATTTTCAAACCACTAGTAAATTTCTATTTCAATAATAGACAATTATAATGCAATTAACCACATTATTATGATAAATTAGGACTATGTTTATCTGAACCATGACAACTGTTGTTGGTTGAGGAAATAATGTTAGTGGACTTCTACATAAGCCCAAGGTGTTTGGATACCCTTTAGTGGGGTACAGAAGAGGGGATTCAGGCATTAGCTGCGTAGATATACCACATATCCTCAAGGACCCTTCCAACCACAGAGTCTATGAAGTTTTTGCTAATCCTAAATATTACTCATTATTACAAGTATTATTAACATTAATCTACTTTTCTTTACTCGAAGGTACATCCTTGAAAATTAGTCTGATAAATCAAGTCATATTTCATGTTCAATTATTGTGATTCTGCTACTCTAAAGGAATATATACTCAATCACTTTGAGAAGTAAGAAGCATTTATTGGTGTTAATATCCCCCTTTTGCCTATCTTGACATCCTAGATTTTTTGGACCCATTTGGTCCTTTTTCAAGTAGCACATCCTTGAATTTATGAATAGAGATTTTATACTTGTACAAGAGCACAGAATTATGAATTATGGAGGTTGAAGAAATGAGTGCTTTTTTGGAGTACTATGACTCAGCCCATGGAATTTACTTAATAATCATAAATAAAATAAGAGATTATCTTTCCATCCTAAATGCATCATTTCCAAAGTGTCATTACCTTGGACCTATCACAAAAAAGTATAGGATCAAAACAACATTGTTATGATTGCTAGTCCTTGATCTGCAACCTCATACAACTCTGCCTGAAGCTGTCATAGACAGTCAACATGACCCTATATGGTTGTAAGGTCATTGAAAAGGTGCAGAATGTCCTTAGCACTACAATGACATCATTATGCTCAGTGTCCACAAAGAACACAGTCATACATGGACAGATATCATGCATAGCTTGGTGACCCCTTATTTCTGTTTGCCTCTTCAGGTCCCACTGTCCACACTTCTCATTATTCTGAGTAACCTGTGTGAACTGAAACAATGGGCTTCCTTGCTCTCAGGCTTCCAGGTGGGTTCGGCCAATGGGAGTATCAGTAGGTCAGAGGGAAGGAGGAGAATGAGATAAAGGTATTTATTTTACTGACTGCTTCCCAGCATGATGGCTTTGGGCAGGCCACCTGCTTCAGTTGAAGGCCCCAGTACTTGTCAAGTAGCCCTCTCTCCATAATGCACACTCTGTCTCCCTCCCACTCCTGGTAACCACTTTTCCCCATGCTCCATCGCGGCCTAGTGATGGAATAGCTCTCTGCTGGGAGTAGCCCAGCAGTTCTGCATTATGCTTTGTTGCTTTTCACAAACCCTACTCCCACATTTAAATAGTCCATTTATTGATCTCTCTTCAGTTATCCATCTTGAATATGCCATCTGTTTTCTGCCAAAGACCTGAATAATTTGTTCCTTGCATCACAATTTACACCCTGGACCAGTTTCTAAGATCTATCAGGGTATGCCCTTCTGTAACACTGAGTTCTACAACCAATAGCTCAGATTCTAGTAACAGATCCAGGCCTCTGACCACAGTGAGACAGGTCAGATCGAGAAAGGGTCAGAGCCAATGCCCAGCACATAGACTGCAAGATACAACAAAGTCTGGGAGCAAAAAAAAATGGAGCTGGGCTAAGAGGGATGAGAATCTTGCAAGGGGGAGCTGGAGCCATGTCCAACCCAAGATGAAAGGCACAAAGAGGGTGCCTGGGTGGCTCAGTTGGTTAAGCGACTGCCTTCGGCTCAGGTCATGATCCTGGAGTCCCAGGATCAAGTCCCGCATCGGGCTCCCTGCTCAGCGGGGAGTCTGCTTCTCCCTCTGACCCTCCTCCCTCTCATGCTCTCTGTCTCTCATTCTCTCTCTCGCAAATAAATAAAATAAAAAATCTTTAAAAAAAAAAAAAAGAAAGGCACAAAGAACTACTAGTACAAGTGCCAAGTGGTGTTCCAATCTGGGGCAAGGCAGGGAGGTAATCAGCTTATGGCTGAATGAGAGGCATTCAGGGCGGGTCCAGGAGCGCAGGTGGCTGGCAGGGGGCAGGTTTCCAATGACTCAAATATGGAGAGAACTCGAGTTCAAAGCAGAAATCAACTCAAGAAATAAAACACGGTGGGGCAGCGGGGGTGGGGGAAGGGGGACTCTTCTAATATCACTGAGAAAGAGGCACACATGGCAGGACTCAGCCACAGAAGAGCTGAGCTGTCAAGGCTCAGAATGAGACCAGATGCAAAAGCTGACCAAACCAGATCAATGAGCACATGTCCGTGGACTCCTTAAAACCATCTGCCTGGAGTCAGGAATGGAACTGAAATCTTGGAAGGATGGAGCTGGAAAGGTGGGGAGGGTGGAGATAGGAATTAAATAAACCCAGTTGTCAGGATGAAAGGGATTCTTGAGTGGGATAACATGAAGGCTCCTAGACACCTACTTAATCCTGCCTCAGGGATTTCATCGAGGGGGGAAAATGGCCTCTCTTACCAAAAGGTAGGAGTTTAAGAAGAAAAGGTAGTTTTCTGTATGTCTAGCACTTACTGAGGACTTACTATGTGCTAGGAACTGGGCTTTGCATGCATTTTCTCATTATATCCATACAACCCTACAAGGTAGATACTACTACCACCTCCATTTTATGGATGGGGAAACTGAGGCTTACAGAGGATAAATCATTTTCCTAAGGTCATACAGGAAGTTCGTGGTAGAACTGGGATTCAGACCCACGCTGAGGTCACCCTGCCGACTACTAAGACACAGTCTCTGTGGCAACATAAAAGAGTCAATTAAGGCTGTGCCTGTCATTCATCAGTGGAGTGTATGAAAGTAGGTGGCGTGTGGTGTGTGTATTTACCTAGACAAATAACTGCATAGTTGTAAGCCCTTAGGGAGTTATGTTCTGCTGCAGAGCACTCTCATATATGTTATTGTTAGGACAATAATTTCATTGTTTTCACACTGCAATGTTATCTTTCTCCAGGAGAGAAGGTTTGCCTGCCTTCTCATCAGTGTGATCAGACCTGGTCCACTACAATATGACACTCGAAATCCTTCTAATTATCCCCCTTACAATGCAAGTCACCTTTTGGGCTCCCAGTCAAGGTGAACAGTGGAGGAGAAGATGGGAGGAAAGTACATTTGTAATGGCACATTAGATTTTCAAAAGCTTTCAGACTAATTTTAAGCTGCACTGTCCTTTTATAAACACATCTTACTCAGAACCTCAATATGTAAAGTTCATAGAATCAGAACTTCTCTGGTCTAAGTTTTAGAAGCAGGCCCAAAACACTACCAGCTCCACCTTCCTAATTACTCTGAAGTTCAAGTTAAAAACACCGATCTTGGGGCACCTGGGTGGCTCAATCGTTAAGCGTCTGCCTTCGGCTCAGGTCATGATCCCAGGGTCCTGGGATCGAGCCCCACATTGGGCTCCCTGCTCGGCAGGGAGCCTGCTTCTCCTTCTCCCTCTGTCTACCACTCTGCCTACTTGTGCTCTCTCTCTGTCAAATAAATAAATAAAATCTTTAAAAAAAAAAAAAAAACACCGATCTTTTGGCAGTTTTTACAAAGTCTTACTATACGATCCAGCAATTGCACTCCTAGATATTTGCCTAAATGAGTTAAAAACTATGTCTACACAAAAACCTGCGTGCAAATGTTAACAGTAGCTTTACTGATTGCCTCAAGTGGAAGCAATCAAGATGTTCTCTCAGTAGGTGAAAAGTAAATAAACTGCAGTACATCCATACAAGTGGATATTATTCAGTGATAAAAAGAAATGAACTATTAAGCCATGAAAAGACATGGAAGAACCTTAAATGTGCATTACTGAGTGAAAGAAGCCAGTCTGCAAAGACCACATACTATATGATTCCAATGTATGACATTCTGAAGAAGGCCCAACTATTGTAATAAAGTAAAAATATCAGTTGTCAGGAGCTGGAGGGCAGGGGGACAGAATGAACAGATGAAACAGGATTTTTAGGATGGTGAAACTATTCTGTATGATACTGAAGTGGTAGATATATGACATTATGCATGTGGCAAAAATCTCTGGAATTACACAACATAAAGAGGGAAACCTACTGTAAGCAATGCACTTTAGTTAAAGAAAATGTATCAACTGTTGGTGGGAATTCAAACTGGCACAGCCACTCTGAAAAACTGTATGGAGGTTCCTCAAAAAGTTGAAAAGTTAAAAACAGAGCTACCCTACGACCCAGCAACTGCACTACTTGGTATTTATCCAAAGGATACAAACATAGTGATTCAAAGGGGCACCTGCACCCCAATGTTTACAGCAGAAATGTCCACAATAGCCAAACTGTGGAAGGAGCCAAGATGCCCTTCAACAGATGAATGGATAGAGAAGATGTGGAATATATATACAATGGAATATTATTCAGCCATCAAAAAGAATGAAATTTTGCCATTTGCAACAATGTGGAAGAAACTAGAGGGTGTTATGTTAAGCAAAATAAGTCAGTCAGAGAAAGACAAATACCACATAATTTCACTCATATGTGGAATTTAGGAAACAAAACAAATGAACATAGGGAAAAGGAAGGAAAAATAAGATGAAAACAGTGAGGGAGGCAAACCATAAGAGACTTGAGTATAGGAAACATACTAAGGGTTGCTGGAGGGAAGGTGGGTGAGGGGTGGGGTAACTGGGTCATGGGCATTAAGGAGGGCACTTGATGTAAAGAGCACAGGGTATTATATGCAACTGATGAAATCACTAAACTCTATCTCTGAAACGAATAATACAGTATATGCTAATTTCATTAAATTTAAATTAAAAAATTTTTAGTAAAAGATAACATATCAGTACTGGTTCATCAGTTGTAAGAAATGGACCACACCAATGCAAGATGCCAATAATAAGGAAAAATAAGAGGAAAGGGAATAATATGGGAACTCCCTGTACTTTCTCCTCAATTTTTCTGTAAACCGAAAAAACTTAAAACTGGCTGAAAGAAATATGAAGTTTATTAATTTTAAAAAGAAATACTAATCTCAACAAATATTAAGTGTTCAATAGGCTTAATAAATATTTACTGAATAAAGTCACTGAATCAGCATTAAACTTGGTTCATTTTGACACTGGGCATCTCTTTGAAAACAGATTGTTGTAATCTGTTCATAGGTACGCCAGGATGCTTAGCCAGTTTTCATGCACGTGGTAGGCAGAATAATGGGCCCTCAAAGATGTCCATATCTCATCCTCTCGACATGTGAGTATGTTATCCTACCTGGCATGAAGGACTTTGCAGATGTGATTAAAGTTAAAGGCCTTGAGATGAGGAGATTATCCTGAATTATTCAAGTGGGCCCAATCTAATCATGTCCTTAAAAGCAAACCTGTCCCTAGTTATTGAGAGGGAATGTGACCACAGAAGATGAGCTTAGAGATGCAGCAGTGTTGGGCGCCTGGGTGGCTCAGTTGGTTAAGCGACCGCCTTCGGCTCAGGTCATGATCCTGGAGTTCCAGGACTGAGTCCCACATCGGGCTCCCTGCTCAATGGGGAGTCTGCTTCTCCCTCTGACCGTCTCCCCTCTCATGCTCTTTCTCATTCTCTCTCTCTAAAATAAATAAAATCTTTAGGGCGCCTGGGTGGCTCAGTTGGTTAAGCGAATGCCTTCGGCTCAGGTCATGGTCCTGGAGTCCTGGGATCGAGTCCCACATCGGGCTCCCGGCTCAGCAGGGAGCCTGCTTCTCCCTCTGACCCTCTCCCCTCTCGTGCTGTTTCTCTCTCTCTCTCTCTCAAATAAATAAATAAATAAAATCTTTAAAAAAAAAAAAGAGATGCAGCAGTGTTGGCTTGGAAAATGAAGGAGGGGGGCCACAAGACCAGGAATGTGGGCAGCCTCTAAGAGCTGGGAAAGTCAAGGAAAGATATACTCTCCCGAGTCTCCAGAAAGGAACATGTCACTGCTGACACCTCGATTTTAGCCCACTGGGACCCATGTCAAACTTCTAACATACTGAACCATAAGATAATAAATGTCGTTTTAAGCCCCTAAATTTGTAGTAATTGGTTATGGCACAATAGAAAACTAATAACAATGCATGTATGAATTAGAAACAAATCTTAGGCTACTCCCTTACCCCACCAATGAAATGCAGACCCCTTCCCCAAGGAAATATCTAGGCTCCCTATCCCCTAATCAATGATTACCCATCTAGTCATGAACTTAAGCAGTATATTATAGAGACATAATACACCAGAGCAGTTCATCAAGATATATTTTTCAGAGTAACGCTTAAACTTTTTGACTTGAAAAATAAAAAACTTCCATCTCCACTGACTCTTTTATGGTGGCGGGGGAGGGGTTCAAGTTGGATATACAGCAAAGAGCTTCTGCTTTAGAGCCAAACTCTGTTTGAATCTCAACTCCATCATGAGCCTTTGGTTATACACAAGGTACTTAGCCTGAGCTTCCGCATCTTACTGGGAAGTGTTAAAATAATCATCATACACAAAAATACAAAATATATAGTGACACATACAAAATAAATAATCATAATGTACATAATATTTTCAAGAGAATAAGCACTGGAGGAAGTGTTAAGTTGTTCCTGTTTTCAACAATGCTCACTGAACACATGATAGTGTGTTCACCTGGCACCTCTAAGTAAATCGCAAGTATCAGAGATGGCAATGGGACAAGTGGAAAAGTGAAGAGACGTGGGTAAACAGGTGAGAGAGGCAGTTTATAATCTATCAACCCTTGCAGGTTCCCATTAAAAAAAAAGGGAGGGGCACTACCTTTAGATAATACATTAATGTAGGCATGGGCCCTGCCATTCCAAACTCCAAAGCCTGCCTATCCCTGATGTTTCTGAAAATGTCTCTGCTCCTGGTAATTCACCAGCCTCTGCATCTTCGAGGTGTTTTCTGTTTAAAATTCATTGATAAAGCAAAGAGCCTTGCAGCAGAATTAGATCAATACCCTGTATCTCTCTCTAGAAAACAGAAAAGGTAAGCCTCCATTGTTCAGAGTTCTGATTGCATTTAACCCTTCAGTCCTGTCACGTGCATCACCAAAACTGCCCTAGGTAATTCACCTGCAAAGGATGCTAGACAGCCTAGCAAAAGGTGATTTCAATGAGAAATGCTGAGATTTCTCTTTCCTAAGAGCTCTGCAAAACACTACACCATTTTTTTTCCTTCCTAGAAAATGTGCCAATTATTCTCAAATGTAATCACCACGCAGGTTCCCATGAACAAGAAAAACATAATGCATCCTTTTAAAAGTAGCCCCAAAGGCTTCGTGGCCCCTGGGAAGCAAGGCATGCAGTTGTACATACTTGTTTCTGAGCATTATCACAGAGCCCTGAAAATGAGATAAAATCATTACCCAATCAAAAAGGTATTTGACAACTCATAAGGTTTTATTTTAGTATACAAATAAGCACTCTTTGAGAATACCAACTTGGTGTGTGTGCACTACAGTTTTGAGCTTTATGAGATAAAACTATAAAATAATAAGATCATGCCAGGACTTAAACATTCTCAACACACAGATCTCCCAGAATCCTTGAAAGCTACATAATTTCCATGATACTGCTGTTATCAAAACATTTTTCTCTTTCTGAGGATCTGCATTCTGAACTCAGGCATATCCTTCTGATATAACCTTATTGGTTGCAGATGTTGGTACCTCGAGTGATGGATTTGATTGTTGTGAAGAATCCAAAGTCACTTGAAGCCTGGTTTGATTAGCAATGTAGGTTATCAATAGGGATGGCGCATTATGGATCGAAAACAGGCTTAAAGATAAAATCATAACACTGGGTTTTTTGGGAAGCTCTGGCCAACTGGCTAACAAGAGAGCTCCAAAGGGAAGATTCAAAGGAGACTGAGAAACGACGTCACCAGACTAGGAGTATAGGATTTCAAAGTGACTATTTGAAAAGGAGAAACCTTCACTTACTACATGCTACAGCATCTGTTTGGGAGAGAGAGGGAGAAAGTCTCATGGCTTTCAAGTAGCAGTTCTTAAATGTTTGGTCTCAGAATTCCTCTATAATTTTTTTTAAAGATTTTATTTTATTTATTTGAGAGAGAGAGAGCACAAGAGGGGGTAGGGTCAGAGGGAGAAGCAGACCCCCCCACTGAGCAGAGAGCCCGATGCAGGGCTCGATTCCAGGACTCCGGGATCATGACCTGAGCTGAAGGCAGTCGCTTAACCAACTGAGCCACCCAGGTGCCCAGAATTCCTCTATACTTTTAAAATTATGAAGGACTCCAAGGAACTTTCATTTATATGAGTTCTAGCTATTGATGTTTACCATATTAGAAATTAAAACTGAGAAATGTGTAAAACGTTTGATTCATTTAAAAATAATAAACCCACTACATGTTAATATAAACAGCAGTTTTATACAAAATGACTGCATTTTCAGAACAAAACAAAATTTAGTAAGAATAATGGTATGGTTTTACATCTTTGCAAATCCCTCTAATGTCTGGGCTCAGAGAAAACGACCAGATTCTCACACCTGCTCCCACATTCAATCTGCCCCGTGTTGTGTATTCTGGAAAACACTGTACACCATGACAGAATGAAAGTGAGAAAGAAAGATACCATCTTAACATAACGATGAAAATAGCTCTGATCTGACAGACTCCCTGACAGGTCTCAGAATCACTAGGTTTCCTCAGATCACACGGGAAAACCACGACTTTATTGTAGTGTCACCACTACCTGAAGTGTGACAATAAATACAACTCTGTGTGTGTGTGTGTGTGTGCGCGCACGCGCGCGCATGCAAATACAGAATGAGATTTCAGAAGCTCTTTAA
This sequence comes from Mirounga leonina, assembly GCF_011800145.1. Taxonomy (NCBI): domain Eukaryota; kingdom Metazoa; phylum Chordata; class Mammalia; order Carnivora; family Phocidae; genus Mirounga; species Mirounga leonina. Next base: position 54,646,685 of record NW_023270377.1, on the reverse strand, counting down.
TGTTACTCTGAGGAAAATAGATGTTTCGGTCTTCATGTTTCTAACTTTACTTTGTACCCTAACGGGGCCTTGTGCTCAGCTGCCCAACAGCTCAGCTAAAACCTCGTCATCTCCTCTACTCCTCAGCCGCACTCCGTTTGTGCCCTGAGTGTCCTTGTCTGCAAATAGTCAGGCACGTTAGTCTGCCGCAAGGAGAATGAGCCAGAGGAGCCGCCGAGACCATCCGCTGCATATCTGCTGCTTAAGGAAACCATTCAGTGGCGAAATGGGGTGAGGGCATCCCAGACTTTTTCATTGTTATTTTCCCTGATAACCCAATACCAGTTTACTCACCGTTATTCTCAACACACCGACTGCTGTCACTTTGGGATGATAGTACCTAGTTAGCACATCAGCCGTGGCAGACCTGAGCCATCCCTCCACAAGATACCAGGAAAGAGGGATTGGGTGGTGGGGGATTATGCACTCACTTTCCAGAACTCCAAAAGCTACAGACAAGCTCTCTCAGACAGCCAAGAAGGCATTTCTCCGAACCTCTGTTGACATGGTGGAAAGGTTTTGAAAATAAGCGTGTCTTGGACCAAACATTTCAGGAGAATATTACAGTTTTCAAAGAGCTTTCATCTCGGTACACACAAATGGAGCTCTCTCTGTGTTCAGGCACTGTTCTAAGTATTTGCTATCTTAGTAGAAAGAGCACTCAACTGAGAATCCAAGCATCTAGGATCTGGTCCCTGGGCTGCATCTAACTAGCTGTGTGTCCCCAGACAAATCACCTAACCTCTCTAACCTCAAGATGCTCACAGGCACATAAGTAAAAATGAGGACATTAAAACAAATAAACTCTAATGACCTTTCTATTCTAAAATTCTACGATCTTTTTTTTTAAATGATTTTATTTATTTATCTGAGAGAGAGAAGAAGGAGGAGCAGAAGAAGGACAAGCAGACTCCACGCTGAGCACGGAGCCCAGTGCAAGGCTTGATCTCACGACTCTTGAGATCAAGACCTGAACCGAAATCAAGAGTTGGATGCTCAACCGACCGAGCCACCCAGGAGCCCCTAAAATTCCATGATCTTAAAGCCTGATGGCAACCTACAAATATATAAGCAGAAGAAAAAAACATTTTTTGATGTGTGCAGAAGGAAGACTACAGGGCCCATTTCTCCTCTAACAGGGAATAAGGCCCAGGACTCTTTTCAGCAGTGTGGGTACCCACCCGTGGAATGGAGGTATTGAAAGACAATGCAGACATCATATAGAAATGCTTCCCAGGCCTTGGGAGCTGGGAGCCTTGAGCATTCCCCACCCCCACCAAGTATGGCTGCTTTCCAGGGACTCTGCCCTTCGCTGTTCAGGATCTCATTATTCCCAGTGCTCCAGACGGAACACATGAAGCCCCCGTGATGCTGAGCATATGGCCTGGCTCAAGAAGTGCTCCCTGCACAGAGAAATAGGACATGTCACAGAGACAAAAACACCTGGTTGTAGCCATGATTCTCAATGGAATTATCCTTATCCTTGAAACATGTGAGCACAGCTAATGTTAAGCCTTCAGCTAAACATGAAAATGGTAGTAGCAGCCTAGACCATATTCCCCTGAATGACACTCTCCCCCCCTTTCAGCCCTGCCACATGCTCACATGAAATATCAAATTGCTTGCAGCTCATATTGAATAATGAATATGCCCGCTGCAGCCTATCACCAAGCCTTCAGCAGTCCGCTGGGGAACTGGGAGAGATGTTAGAGGTTTGCAGGCCAAGCACAAAATTGAAGACAAGCTTGAATTAATAATTTGCTTATTTCTATACATATGCTTCAAAATAAAGTGCAAATTGAATAAGGTAACAACAGGGCTTGGGAGGAAAAAAAAAAAAAGCTTTCTTTTGCAAACTGCTGACACTTCAATTTCATTATCTCTCACCACCCTGAATGTGATTTGCAAATTTGCTCTCCCTATGTCATCATGTGGAAACATCTTCAGGAAGAGCCAAAACGAATGGAAAAGAATTCCATGGAGCGTTGGAAAAAAAGAAATTAAACCTCTCATTTTAAGCTGATTTTTTGGAGAGCACCGTTTTCTAAAATTGTGCTCCGTGGACCTCTGCAGCTGAATCACCTGAGCATTCCTTGGAAATCCCAGGGACGTTTCATACGTTGTCTACGCCAGGTTACCTCAGCTTTTTCCTACCCTGACACAAGAATCTCCATCATGTTCTTGCCAATCACAACCACATACATACCTTAGGAGCCATGTTTTTTGAATTATCACTTCCAGGTACATTTGCCCCTAATATGTTGGTGCCTAAAAATGTAGGTCCATTTACCTTTGCATTTTTAACCACTGTCTCCCTTACATCATAATGAGGCACTTGTAGAAGAATGAAAACCATGTACGTCTGAATCCAGTCCCAGGATCTTAACCAATCTAATTCATCGGAAGATGGGTACACACACCCATGCACACACATATCCACACATATCCAGAGACAAATTTAGATTCAAAATATTGGAAGACCCACATCCCTAACAAACCCCAGAGGAGGAACAAGCTGGAGACACCCCCTATTTCCCAGTTGCCTTGGAACAGAGTCCTCTGTGAGCGGTGCGGGGCAGCTCTAAGCGATCCTCTCTCCTGTGTGTGGTTGGTGGTGCCTCACAAAGATCACCAGGGTAAGATCAGAAAACTGCTCCCTTCAAACATGCTTTCCCTTAGTAAAAGGGCTTCCTTCCCTCCTCCCTCCCCTCCTGACCCCTGCACCGGTTCATGCTCTCTCTGTCAGTCTGCTGTAAGCTTCCTGATTCCTTAAAACGGGGTTAGATTACCTTCGTGCATGCTCCCATAGCACTTACCACTCTGGACTACAACTGCCTCATCATTTGTCTATAATTTCACTAAAATATAAGCTCCTGTAACACAGGAAATCCAACTTGTTGGGTTTTGCATCCCCAGCACTCTGTTCATTGCCTGGCATATAATAGGAACAGATTACTGGCTGAATGAATGAGTGAACAAATGAACACACTTAAACCAGTCTGACAATTCATTGTCATCCAGAGGAAGGAAAGGAAGGCAAACAGAGAAAATGAAGACTATGGATCTAGAGATTAACGATGGGATATTATGTCTCCCACATCTGGGTTACTGGTTTGCATCCAAACTTGGTAGGTGACTTATAAAAACTGGTATCAATAAATTCCTGTTTGGTCAAGGGTATTCATACCACTTCTAGGCCAGAGGAAATGAAAAATCACTGTTGTCCATTTTAATTATCAATATTATCCAAGACATAAAGGGTTGGTTGGACAGCAGAGGCTAATAATCCTTCCTCTAGAGGCAGCCTCAGCACCTCTTGACAATTACAATCCACAAACAAAAAATGCCCCTGAGGATGTTCATTTTACATCACCTTTTGTCCTTCATTAAGAGGCCCAGGGAAGGGGCCCCTGCGTGGCTCAATTGGTTGAGCGTCTGACTCTCGGTCTCGGTTCAAGTCATGATCTGAGGGTCCTGGGATCGAGCCCCCATTGGGTTCCCGCTCAGCAGGGGGAGTCTGCTTGGGATTCTCTCTCTCCCTCTCCCTCTGCCCCACCCCACACTCGTGCATGTGCTCTCATGCACTCACTCTAAAAATAAATAAATAAATCTTAAAAAAAAAAAAAAAAAGCAACCCAGATAAGGACAAAGATGAGGAAGATGACCTAGCAAGATCAATGATAACCACCTTCCTCCTTTGTGGGCAGACCCCTATATCTAAAAATTAGAAATTGATAGAGGTAAGACTTTGCAAGATAATCTTAGAGATATCTTAAGAAGTAGAAGGAAAAAAACAACATGAAATGCCATATGGATCATGAGACATTACAAGCTACTGGTCAGAGCCAATATCAAGTTCACTCAGTTCACTAGTATTCACCGTTATCCAATCTAGAAGTCTGGACTCATTCTTGTCTCATGATTAACTTGTCCTTCTCTACCACCACCCCATCTAATCAACCATCAAAAACTACTGATTCTACCTTCTATCTCTATTTCCATTGCCAGTACCTTATTCCATCATTATCTATTGCCCACATTCTATATTACTCAGGTTAAATAATGCTTGCTACTTTAACAAACAAGCTCAAAATCTAGGTGACTGAACACAATAAAAATATTTTTCTCTACCCAGCAAGGTGCAATGACAGTTGATGCTGGAGCCCCTATTGCAAACTTTGTCCAGGGACCCAGCCTCTTCCTCTCCTATGGCTCCATGATCTTCTGGGCTTTTGAGTCCTCTACTGGGTCCTCTGCTTCTGGCTAGCATATGAGGGAAGAGAGAGAGCATTAAGAGTTGCCAAGCATGGGAGGGGCAAACATCACATCCACTTTCATTCCTTGGCCAGGACCCAGCTATGGGGCCTTACCAAACTGTGAAAGAACTGGAGAAGTAACCTAACTCTGGGCCAGGAAGAAAAAAACATGTTTATTGGCTAGCATTAGCATTCTCTACCCACAGATCTCCTCCTATCTGTCCTTGTCCTAACCATCCCTGCTCTAAGCCAGTCTTCATGCTGCAGACGGAATGGAAAAAAATTCTGATCACATTACTCTCCAGCTGCAAACCTTTCAATGGCCACCATTGTTCTTAAGATAAACACCCAAATCCTTCTCATGGTGTATCAGTCAGCATGTGATCAAACGAGAAGAACCACCATGATAAAGAAAGGGATTTGTTAGAGGGTGCGGACCTCACACAGCTGCGGGAGCTGATGGAGCAGTCTATGTTAGCCGTTGCCTCTGCCTTCTAGTTCTGAGCCTGAAGTTATCATAGATCAAAGATCAACCAGACTGGTGACTGGAAGGCCAGCTGGATGTGGACAAGAGCAAGAACACACCGGAACCTTTGAGGATGACCTGGGATCTACAAGGACAATGGGAAACTGTGAGGACAAACTGGAACGCATGTGTCACTCACCACCTCCACCCTCAACTTTAGCCATGGAGCTGCAAGCGCACTTAGGCCAGGGCTTGAGGAAGCTGAAGGAAGAGATCCAGTGGGGGTGGTAGATCCAGGAGCTGCCCCACACCAGTGAGATGAGCCGGCAGATCTCAATGCACAAGTTGCCACAGCACATGGAGCCCTGCACCAAACTTCAGAGCACAAAAAGTATGGCTGATGCTTCACTTCTGCCTTCCAAGTCTCCCACAAAATGTCTCTTATAACCCACACTAACCCAGAACCATACAAGGAAAAGATTTCTGGGAAACATGATACAGCTTAGGTAAGTGGGCACAGGTCTAAAGCCACCACACCTGACCTGTAAGATCTGGCATGATCTAGTAGCCCCTGCCTACTTCTCCAACCTTGCCTGAGTGAATTTCTCCCCTTTTTTATTCTTTAAAGGTCACTCCCCCAGAAAGATTCCCTTGACCAAGATCTTCTTTAAAAACACGTAGTGCCCTTTTAATTGCTTGTTCAAACTCTAACTTTACCCTTGACTACAAGTTCCAAGAGGACAGGGACCATGCATACAGTATGCACTACCATATCCTAGCCCCGAGCAGATGCCTAGTACACAAAAGGCACTCAATAAAGACCTCATGAAGGAAAATTGCTTGGTGTATCAATGGACCTCTTCTTAGGTAGAATTCCAATTAGGTCACATAATATTGATCCTTATCCACTTTATTTTCAAAGAATCTCTAAAGTAGGAAAAACAGCCACTTGAATGAGAATTCATTCCAAAGTCTGACAACCATTTTCATTGTACCTCACCTAAATCTTTAATGCCTTTAAAACTACCCAGTGAAGTTCCTCTATAAGAGATATAGGCCACTAAATTATTATATATTAGCATCAAGGAAGATAAGTAATTCTCTCTTTTGGAGATTTATTAGAAATAGTACACAGCTAACATTTCTACATTATATTAGAACCACCTGCCCAAAAGCAGGGAGATGGCTTCTATGACCCTTTAGGGAAATCCCCGTTCAATGAGCCTATCAAAGTTATTTTACTAGCACAGCTGTGTAAGATTAATCATCTTTGTGAATTCTTAATTGCTGTGGTCAGACAACCCCCAGAGAGTAATCATACACCGTGGCAGAATTCACACTCCTTTTTCATTCTTCCGTGATAAAGGAGAAAGAAGGAAGAAGCAGTAGTTCACTACCATTTGCTCATTAATTCATTCAAAAATTAATTATGGGTGTTTCCTACAGGGTTAAGTGCTAGGGATACAAAGACGGCTAAAGGAACTCAGAGTCTAGTGGGGAGGAAAGGCAAGTAAACAGACTAGGTTGGTATTTCTTTAGAGGTATTCAAAACTAGCAACTTCTATTTTAAAAGAAGTGACCAAAATATCATAGCAAGTACTCAGGAGATAGAAGCTATATGTCAGCACCAACGTGAACACGTTACACCAACTGACACATTGACTCCCACTAACAACTCTGAAAGGTACGTATTCTTACTATCTCCCATTTTCACAGATGAGAAAGCTGAGCCACAGACAGGACCAAGTAACTTGCCTAGGGCGAAAAAGCAAGTCTCCAGAGCCCACTGATTTACCACAATGCCACTCTGCCTCAACCTATCTTCCTACCCCCTTCCATAATCCCTCCATGACCATCAGACCTAATGATTACAAATTAAGGTATCAGAAGTTCAATGATTAATCTTCAAAGTGTAATGAATTATTAGCATTTTAATAAAAATGGCATTTAAAATCTATAGAGGGGTCAAATTTGTAAACTCTTTCATTTGTGAATATAAATACCTGCATAGTCTCAAAAGATGAATACAAATTATTCCCCAGAAAGAACTCCAGCCTTTGGCCATATCCCATCCTTGTCTGCATCCGTGCTCCTCCCTTTACCTAGGGCTGAACGATGAAGGAATTCTCCATTACCCACCACACAAGTCACCACCCTTTGCAGGGGACAAGGAACAAAGGGTTATCCAACAACTACACACTAAAATAGTTTCCACTCTTTGGGTGCCTGGGTGGCTCAGTCATTAAGTGTCTGCCTTCGGCTCAGGTCATGATCCCAGGGTCCTGGGATCGAATCCCACATCGGGCTCCCTGCTCCGCAGGAAGCCTGCTTCTCCCTCTCCCACTCCCACTGCTTGTGTTCCTGCTCTCACTATCTTTCTCTCTCTCTCTCTGTCAAATAAATAAATAAATAAAATCTTTAAAAAAAAAAAAAAAAAAAACAGAGGGTGAGGGTGAGGTGGGGCAGTCCTGGAGACGAGCCTAGCCTAACCAGGGGCTACATCACTGAGGGTGTATAGACTTGACTCTGGAGGCTATGGAGAACTGCCGGAGAAGACCAACCTGGGAAGACCTCTCTGACAGTGGCAGTATAGAAGACAGATAAAAAGCCCTTTCCCTAGAACTTGTGTTGTTATCTAACATTGGAGAAATAGCCCTGCCTACTTAGTGGAGGTCCCCCATGGCCCCTAATAATAATAGATCAAAATAAAAGATAAGAAGGGTCTTTTTTTTTTTTTTTCCTTTTCTTTAGCGATGATCACAGAATATACAGAAGCCTAAGTCAGGTTCAAATGTTGACAGCAAAACTCAGTGGGATTCACAGCTTCCAAAAGAGACTGGGGAAAAACTGATGAGAAGCTGAGATCTGGCCATGAGAATTGAAGAGTCTTTCTAAACTTTTTTATAAAGGGATAGATGATAGTCTTGAAAGGGAGTCCAACTGATGACAAGAAAGCATCAGAAATGCTTAAACAACCTATATTGGGGACTGACTTTAAAATATGGGCAGAAGGACATAGAAATGTACAGGACCATCGAGTGTCCTCTCTCCATGGCGGCATGCACAGAGGTACCGTGGGAGTAGAGTGCATGGATCAAGAGCAGCTTATGATCCTTTGCTCATAACATTTGATCAGAGAAGTTTTTATGATTACTTTCCAATACATAGTAGTTAAATTGAACAAATGTTATGACCACAGTAAAACACATTCTTATCACTGGAACATAAATCAGTAATTGCTACACTGTAAGGGAGTTTCCCCCACAAGTACAGGGAGGCTGCTAGCTAGCATCAATGGGGGGGAGAAGTTTAAAGGTAAAGCCACAGCATCAAATATCATTTAAAATCAAAACACAACAAAGTTAAAACCTGTTCCCTCCAAGGCTTTAATGTAGCTTTCGAACTTTTCAGAAAAAGCTTTTCCCTCTAGTGGATCGCTAAAAAGCCACCTACATAAAACCTACTAATAAGGACTCCAATGGAGAGACTCGCCATAAAATCAGGAATGCTCTGGAGCTCAGTGGAGATTCACTCCTGCCACACACAGCTTGGCAGGAGCAGCTCCACTCGATCCCAGTACACGTGTTTTCAGTTACAAACTGGAGATTTCTATCAGACTCAAAATTAATTGTTTTATACTGCTGGCGTGGGAGAAACTCTTTTAGGAGAGAAAATGTCCACAGTTCACGTAGTTGAACTTCTCAGGAAGATGCAGCCCCCCCACACACACACCATGTCCATTCAAGGAGGGGAAAGCGTTGAGACTCTGGTAAAGTGCAATCTGTTTTGCAGCTTTGAACTCCTTGAGTCACAGCACCTTCTTGAAATAGTGAAATCAAAGTTACATCTCATAACAATCTAACAAGTACTTATTTACAGGCAACCTCTGGACATTTGAGACAACATGGAACATTCACATTCTGCTCTTTCTTAGAGCTTAAGGTGGTCAAAATAAAGTAGCTCTGAAGGCAGTCTGGGGAACTTCTAAGGAAAACGGGCTCAGGGAGTGTTGCTCTTTCTAGATTTGGAGCATCCAAGCTTATGAGTTTACAAGGTTACTAGCTCCCTTTTTTAAAACCTCTCATTTTTGTGGAATGACCCAAGACTAGAGTAATTTTGGAGAAGAATTTTCATTAATTCTCAGGAACAAATCCCTCCCCCAACACAAAAAGTGGTAATTCACTCTATATATTTCTTTTTCTTTTTTAAGCTAGAAAATACTGAACACGTAGCAGGTGTTCATTCAATCCTTAGAGCACCCAATAAGGTACATGTTCTTATTTCATAATTGAAGGAATTAAGGCTCAGGCAGTTTAGTTATGTTGTTCAATACAGCTAATAAGGGATGGTGGTAGGACCTGAACTCAACACTGCCTGGGAGTTCACTGCCGTGACATGGTGCCACCCCCTCAGAAACAACAATAGGAGACACACTGGCATGGGGCCTCCATTTTCTCTCTACTGATGCATCAGGCGACAAAACCGCCTCATTAAACAGAGCAATGTTCATAATCATCATGCCTCTACTTTTTTACCAATCACTTCAACTACATAAGTCATGTATCTCTACGAGAGAAGTAACTTGATTGCTTTTACAATAAATATATATAAATAAATATGTGTGCAAATGAGATTGCTTTGCTTTTCATTGTACCTTCTAAAGACTGACGCACAGATCACATCTGTGTACTAAGACAACCAGGGTGTTTCCTGGTGCTCCACACAACCACTGTATTTAGTATGTACATCAGGAAGGGCACTGACTTTACTTTCATACTTAAGCTTTTATAAGTCTGTCTCTTTTCACAAAAGGAAACAAGGCATCCTTTGTAATACACACAGCAGAAACATTAATCCATTTTCAAGTCTGAAACTTGTTATATACAATTAAGTGGCAATAAATTCAGCCTCATCCAGGTTAAGGGCGTAGGCACAAGGAACCAAAGTTGAGGTGTTCTCCTGAGACTGCTAACAATTCACCTTCAACACCAGGACAAAGAAAACCACACTTCTTCAGTAGCCATTTTCTGGCTCTACCCGACTGCAAGTTTCCCACCCAACACAGAGTTAACAATATACAATACATTTTCATTGCCTCAGTTAATGCAGAAAAAAAGCTAGAAAATTCTTAGGGCAACCTGCAAGAGGAACTCAAATCAACCTTGTAAAGAGCGCCTGTCTCTGGTTCTATACTAATTGCCATGTAAATTAACAAAAAGCACAGCCCCACCAGCAAGGAAATGTTTTCTTCACAGACCATGAGCAAAGTGGCCCCAGAAGCCTGAATAACATCATGCCTGTTTCTTTAGACAATAAAATGCCAAAGTTTTTCTTTTGCTGTCAGCAAATGATGAATACATGTGGTACCAATTATTTAATACCACTAGACCACCAGGGAAGAAGATTTAGGTGAACTGCAGCAGAACTATGCCATTTATTTTTATTACCATGCATTAAAAATTACGTTTACAGATAATTGTTTTTCTCCTTCCAATAAAGCAAGATAAAAAAAAAAATCCAGAAGAATATTTAATAATACTGGACCACCAGGGAGGAATTTTTAAAAGTTGATTTTTTATTGAAAAATTAGATTTGCTTTTTTAAAATTTCCAATTATTTTTAAGTGCAATTTGTGAAGAAATTATTTTAAACAAGGGCAGTATGAATTTTCTGCCGGGGGAGTGTGTCACAGATTAAGTTACTCTTTTAACAAGGATAATTACCTAATCAAATCACCCCTCAGAACCATCAGTTTTAAAATACTTGTGTAACTGACTGCGTGTTTTACAATTCTGTTCCACCACACGTCACATTCTCGTGGTTTCTATCTGAGTCCGTGTTTCCAAAATCCCCAGATAAAATAAACTCTTGATTTTTTTTTTCTTCCCAAAAGCACTGTAGTAGATTGGGCAAAACTTCTATTTACCGGTTTCTTCTAAAAGGAGAATGGGAAGTAAAAGGAGAAGCAGTAGCAGCAGCAAACTGGAGAAGAAAAGAACAAAACAGAGGTGGGGGGAGAGAAAAAATCAAAAGGAAATTAAATTCGTCTTCACACAATAGTTGCAATGATAATCTCTCTACACTTCAGCTGACATATTTACAATTAGGACAGGAAGTAACTGTTTCTCTCTCCCTCTCCCTCCCCCCCCACCACCCCTCTCCCCCTCCATCACTCCCCTCTCCCGCCCTTTCTCCAGAGTGCAGAGCCCTACAATTAAAGGGGACTTTAGAAGTCTTCTCGGCTCATCCCCCATCAAGATCAGAATGCCCTCCCTGCATCCCTCCCAGATACCAGCCTATCATGTCAAAGCATTAGCTGATTTGCCCAAAAGGCGGGTTGCTTTGTTGCCAGTGGACACCCCCTACGACGGGAGAAGTCCCGTCTCTCTGTAGCTCTCACTTTGGGTCCGAGGCTGCTCTCTGAAGCAATGAAACAGAAGAGTAGTTCTTGAGACGACTGCACGTCAATGGCCAAGCCACGCCACCCACCCCTGCACACTATGCACTGCTCTGGTTTTGAACGAACTGCATGGGACAAAAGCAGACCCTGTGTTCTGCACTAAAATCAGTCAGGGAGGAAGTGGGACACACGGACACACACACACACACCCCTCACGTCTGCTTTTCCGAAAGGAAAGCTGCTTCCCAGCTGTTCTCAGGATAGAAGAAGAGACCAGGGCCAGAGCCAGGCAAAACTATAAAATCATTCGAGGATGTCTTTGGATCCTTCCACTTCTTCTCCAATTTGTAGATTAAGGTGTTAAGTCCTTCACAGTACTGTTTGCTAATATATCCTAATTTTATTAAGTAAGTTTGTCAAAGAGTAGATCAAATCACCCCATTTCTTGCGGAGTTCATGCCTGTTCACATGATAATTCTCAGGATGCGTCTCCTCAGTGACTCAGGTTTGCTCTAGAACTACCAACATGCCCTCATGTGAACCAGCAAACCGTATTCAGGGCCAAAAGCTGGGTCTGTCTTGAGAGGCCAAGAATGTTTACCTCCAATGCAGGACAGCTTCGGATCACACAGGGACTCTCCTGGTGACGACACCATCTTAGGATAGTTTCCTTTGCTACCAGGTAAGTTAGCTTGCTGCGCTCTGTTCCTTCCAGACCAGAAACTGTACAGGCTGGCTGGAGACAGGTCTGGTCAGGGCTGATGGGCAGTGAACCTGCTCTAACAGTGTGTAGGCCCCAGGCGGTGGGAGCAGCGAGCGACCGTGATAAGGCTCCGAAAGACGTGTGGGCATGGCCTCCCCCTCACGCTGGGCGCTGACAACAAGCGCTTCTGACTTCAGAGTACTTAGTCTTCTCTGCTGCCATAAAGTCAAAAATCACCTGCCTCTTGATTACTTCTGTCTTTCGAGGAAATCGCTCACCCTTCCACTCCACTAGGCTATTCTCCTGGAACATAAGGCTTCAGACCTCACTTCTCTGGTTTCCACAAGCAGAGACCTAGAAGCTCTGTGTGCCTCCAAGCAAAGGTTCTAAGAAGGAGTAGAGCGGTCAAATGCAAACCTGATCTTGTCCATTCTCCTGCTTAACACACTTTTGTGGTTCCCTACTGCCCATAGGGACAACTGCAAACTCCTGCCATGGGCTTCCAAGGCCAGCCTGTTTCAAATGAATCCCTCAGGTACTTGATTTCCAAGGACTTAACAACCTCTGAACTTCCGCATGTACTGTTTCCTTGCCAGGCCTCTACTAAGAATTTCTCCCCATCTTAATCAGCAGGAGTAATATAAAAACCCTGACAAAGGTAGAGCTCTAAGAAGGAAGTGGATAACTGTGGGAGGCAGCATTTTATGTCTGGAACAAACATTCCCAGATTTTTGTGTTTGCGGGATTTCATTACCAGAAGAGGAAGAAAAAGAAGGAAGACGAGGAGAAAAAGGAAGATGAGGAGAAGGAGGAGGAGGAGAAGGAAAAGAGGAAGAGGAAGAAGAAGGGGGTGAGGGGGAGGGAAGGGGATGGGGAAGAGGAGGAAGAGGAGGAGGAATAAGACAACAAAACCAAACCAAGGGAGGATGAGGGTTTCGGGCTGTCAATGTCAGGCATGCTCGGAGAACAGGGGATGTCCCTGTGATGGCTCAGAGACAGTGTTTGTCTTCTTGGCCACCTTACTATGGCCACACAGACTTGGAGAGATGAAGGTGGTTTGCAGAGAACCAATATCCTATATGCTGGTGGTCAGATGGAGCTCATCCTTGCTTATCCTGGGGGGATCTGAAGCCGCTGAGTGGCCTCCCCCCAGCAGGTTGGGGGGTACCCAAAGAAGGTACCCCATCAATTGACAAAGATATTCTGGATCTGCTGGTGCACTGCTGAATGTCTGGTTCTCAGATCACCCTATGAATACATGGGCCAAACACTTTCTTATTATCAGCTCGACACCTTTTTCAACTAGCTTGCAAAAACCTAACTTACTAGAACACAGGCCACTAAACTGGGAATCAACTACAACTGAACTAACATAGTAATAAAGCTACTACAACAATAACAAAAACCAACGTGCTTCACATTCAAATGGTGCCTCCCAAGTTAAAAGACTTTCACAAACATCATCTTACTTGAAGATGTAACCCTGCCTCACAGCCCTACTGTGAAGCACGTGACCTTCTCCCCATATCACAGGTGAGAAAACTGAGCTCTGGAAGCGGAGATGCCTGCCTGAGGGCCACATAACTCACAAGTGGAGTCAGTACTCCAAGTTCATGTCCTCACATCAGCTCCTGTGCCCTTTCTGCTATACTCTGCTGATTTTCACCAGGACTGAAATCAACAGCAAAGCAATTAAGTAGAGGTTTAATTAAAACACAGTTCAACAAGTGTTTATTCAATCTCAGCTCTGTACCTGCACATGGCATCGCCCCCAACATCTCTCAAAAATCATGAGACCCTCGTGGCATTCAGTTGTCTAGACTCCTGTTTTATTAAAACAAAATACATTATGCAAAACAGTTATAAAAATTGAGCGTATTTAAATGTTTAGCATTAACAAATTAATGTGCTGAACACACATACACAGTTACAATGATTGAATATAGATAACTCACTTGGAAATAATGTCCCAGTCTAAAGAGCGTTTAGTAGGTCAAGGTGAGACCTTCCTGGCCCTTGGGACAGATTCTACCTGTGCTGGGAAATGCCTAATTCACTGGAGAATCCAAACATTTTTTAAACTCTAAAATGAATTTTAAACAAAAAGATAGGACTTCAGAGAACTTTTATTAAATTCCCAAACTGCCTAATAGTTGCAATTAATAAATACCAGTGAGCATTTAAAGAGCACTGGAGTAGGAGTCTAGAGACATAGGTTCTAGACCCAACTGTCCTGTGGAAGCCAGGAAACCATAATGGCGCCCCTAACTTCCCAGGGCTTGATTCTCTCATCTGTCCACCCACTGCGGACTGTGCTGTGGGAGACACTTACAGCTTCGTGTTCTGTGATTTGAGTGCCCATCCCTGGAGAAGCTCCTTCCTGGTCCATGAACTAAAACTAACGATCGCTTCAAGCAAGCAATTCTGTGAGGCTGTGTGAGAAAAAGAGAATTGCAATCACCAAAACAAACACGTCCTGACTTCAGAGACCAAGCTCCACCAAATAATGGCAAACAGCAGTAACTTAAGGCTCACTGCACCCAAAAGGGCATTCTGATCTACATGATACTGGGGATACATGAAAATTGTAGATTTTCATCAACACCCATGTGCAGAAACTTCCAAAGCGAACATTCCTTGGAAATAAAAACTGCAGTCCTAGATGTCATCATCTTCCCTGGGCTGTGAGGCACTCAGGTGACTGCATTCTGTATGGGCCCCCACAGGGGGCTTAAGAAATCTTAATTTGCCCAAAGATGCTAATCAAGCCTAGAGGCTTAGAGTCGTGAGCTTGCTGATGTGCTGTGTTTGTTTTAAATCAGACCGCCTACTTGGTGTGAGGCTGATCTTTGTTATTAAATCCCCTTTTGTTCTCCGTGTACACCCATCAATCTTATCCTCCAAATCAAATAGAGAAGGGATAGCATGTTTATAATTAAACCCTGTAAGCTGTTTCCAAATATCTAGTCAGTTGCCCTATACAAGTGCATCCATAAATATCCTTGAGTTATAAAGTGAAGCTTATCTTAATGGTACTTATAATCTCTTTTGCAGTGAAACAATGGCCTATCATCTCTTCTGGTTTTAATATAATTTAGACTATGGAATTTGCTTTGAGTTAGAGTATTATTCTGATTATCTTGATTGTATCCAAGACAGGACAGTTTTATCTAAAATAAGGGAAAGAATCACTTATAACCAATGCCAGCTAACTTTAAAAATTCTGAACTCATAACTATATTATCATTTGTGTTCTTAGTTTGGAAATCAGTCATAGACCGTTAACTGTCCCCCAGTATTTACCTGCAACCTCTCCCCTTTAAACAGAATGCCCTCCTAAGTTCTGGCCAGGCACAGAGCCGCCCAGATAAAGACCACCTCTCAGCCTCCCTTGCAGCTAGGTATGGCCACGTGACTAAGTTCTCCTAAACAGGTCATGAGCAGAAGTGATGTGTGCAACTTCCAACTCTTGGCGTTTTAAGAAGTCTGAGTAGGGACTCTTCTCTGTCCCCTTCCCATTGCTAGAATGTGGACAGGAAGCCAGCTTCAACCAAGGAGACATGAGCAACACCTTTAGTAAACAGGAGCAACAGGAGAGGAGAGTCTCAATCCCGGAGGAAGCCGGACCCCTGCCCTGCTCTAGGCTATTGTATGCAACAGAGATCTTGACTGAGCACTGGACTTTGTTACAGCCATTTAGTAAATAGCCAAAGATAGAAATATTAATTTAACCTTCTACTGTACAGCCCCCTTTCCTACAGAAAATCATACTTTCCCAGGTATACTTCTTACTGTGTGGGAATTCAAAAAAATAAGCATTTTAATCTGTATTGATATGTACATAGTACAGCATAGTGTGGAATTTCCAAGTGAGGGTTTTGTCAGGCCCCAGAATTCAAATATTGGCCACTTCCTAAGTTTTATGTAACTTTGGAAAAATTACTCATCCTTTCTAACGTCAGTTTCATCATCGATAATGTGATGGTGATAATGCCTATCTCATAGAGTTTAGTAAGAATTAAATGATAATGCATATCGAAAACATGATAAGTACTCAGTAGGTGTTAGTTCTTATGATAATGATAATGTTATTGTTACATTTAAGTGGCAAATTTAAGTAGCCATATAGGACAAAAAGTATTGTGGAGGATAGCTTCAATTCGTCCAGACTCGGATAAACCAAACCAAAACGGATGAAGCAAAACTGAAGAACCTCGGTTTTTCACCCATTGCCTTCCTCTTTTTTTTTTCCCCAATGAAGCACCTCCTCCCCGTAGTTCTTGGCTTTTCTAAACTGGGAGCCAAGCAAGAATGGATATGTTCTCCTCAACTCATAAGTTCACCTAGGTATTTTTATTTAACGCCTTTGTTCAGGGAATCCCAGGCCCTACATTATAGGTAATAGAGGTATTTGGTGGTGCCTCTTAATAAATTATATTCAAACTCATTTTGTCACGGGTCCTTCATTGCGCCCTTCTGTTCGGTCACCACACTTTGTCCTCAAGCTCCCCAGTCCCTCCTGGACACTTGGCTTGAGGCACAGAAACACATGTTAGCTGTTCAGGAACTCAGCATATGAGGAGTGGAAAGAGTTGAAGGGGACAGAGAGAGAAGCCGTGTAATGACCAAACACAGGGCCACTCTGGCCCTAGGCCTGGGGAGGTTTGGGGGTGGGTGGTGCCAGGGGAAAGAGACAGTGTTGGGAACAATCGAAACTGGTCATTATAAGATCCGGGACATGTATATTTTAGGTGTGTGGGTTGTTGATGACAGTAGTAAAAATGAGGGAAGATAAACAGGGTATTAGAGCGAATGTTAGCATAGAAACCAATTACAGATCCTAGAGTGATGAAACCAGAGGAGAAAACCCTAATTGCAGAGTTTTAGAAATCATAAAGTATAAAAAAAAATGAGGCATTAGTAGGAGTGCTGCTGCTGCTGAGGGTAGTTGAGGCAGACACCCTGACAATGAGAGCCCTGTGCACTCCTCCCTTGGTTAGCTGGCCCGCTGGTCACAGTGCAGCTCTCTGAGTAACACGTCATCCCTGCCCTCTGGCCAGAGTTGATTAAACGAATAGAAACATCTAATCCAAGACAGGCCCATCAGATTCCTTCTCTAGAATATGATAATCATTTACTCAACAGTCGCTTTTCACTTCTGGCTCTGACAGAGCAGACTAATGAACCCTCTTGCCAAGAAGAACGAGATGAGTTAAAATACCAAACCAAAAAAATTAAAGTAAATTAGCTACCAAAGTAGCAAGACCTGAGAGCTAAGATCCTAGAGAGAAGGAAAGGAAAGTACACACAGATTAGCCTGACATTTGGCAACACTTTTCTCCTTGAGGCATTTTAAAGAATGGCCGAGAGACTGGAAAGCTGAGAAGGGCTTTCTGCTTTCAGTTTTCTGTTACTGAGACCAAAAAAAAAGAAAAAAAAAAATCAGAGTTCAGGGCCTACCAAGAAAAAGAGTCCTAGAGACACCCCTAAAGTCTCCATTGGAATCGCTGGAGGGCTACACCCTAAGAATAAGGGCTCATTAGTACGAGGGGAGGTCACTGAGAAAACGTGACTACCACTTGTCCCCTGAGCTGGACCTGGACAATCAGAGGCTCCTTACCACCCCCACCCCGGTCCTTGGAATGTGTGTTCTGCTGTCTTCCCCATTCCAGAAGCTGCCCCAAGGGTATAGCTTTGAGATAGCGATGTAGCATTGAGACCATCTGGATGATATATGTGACCAAATCCAGTTAAGGCCTCTGCATAAACTTTTCCGATTTGGCAGGCAGGTGCAGAGATGCACTCCTCTTGTGGCCACCCGAGACAAGCCTCCTAAGTTCCCTTATTTATTAAACCCGCCACCTACCAATCTGGAATGGTCTGCCTCTTTCTTCCACCTCTCCCTGCCCTCAGCATAAGGGGGCTGGTTTCAGATTATACCCGGGAAGCTTCCAAGGAGGTTGCGAATCAACAACTAGAAATAAACAATCTCTGTAAAGACCGAAACACAAATTTGAATTAGCTCAATCTCAGATTGGATTAAGGTAATTAGCCTCTACCCTAATAGCTTTGTCCAAGCATCAGCAGCAAAAGTATATCCTCTCTGGGTGGTGATAATATCACCCAGAACTTCAAATGATCTCTTCAATTTTTCACGTACCATGTTCAGCACTCAATAGACCATTTAAGCAACCCAAGAGATGAAAATATAGGAGACAACAGAAACAAACCTCCTAAGATCCAGCTGTTGGAGTTATCATTTACTCACCAGTTCACTGCCTACCTACCACATGTCATGAAGTGTGCTAGGCAATGAGAATATATTGAAGAGCAGACAGTTGTGACTCCTGCCTTATGGAGTTTTAGTCTGCTGGGACAGATCAACAATAATCCCTCATTTGAAGGAGAAGAATAAAAAGCCAGTGAGAGTCCATTAGATGGTCATAGGCAGGAAACTGTGAGATCATGGCAGGCGGTGGCCAGACCCCAGGCCCATGTGAATTTTAAAGGAGCAAAATGTAAGGGCACCTGGGTGGCTCAGTTGGTTAAGCGACTGCCTTCAGCTCAGGTCATGATCCTGGAGTCCCGGGATCGAGTCCCACATCGGGCTCCCTGCTCAGCGGGGGTCTGCTTCTCCCTCTGACCCTCTTCCCTCTCGTGCTCTCTGTCTCTCATTCTCTCTCTCTCAAATAAATAAATAAAATCTTAAAAAAAAAAAATAATAAAGGAGCAAAATGTAAGAATCTTACAAAGAAAGCTTGTCTACCACAGAAGAGAATGGAGTATATTTACAGAAGAAAAGCACAAATGCAAAAACATCTAGGCCCAAAGAGAGAACCAGAGAGGTCAAGAGTAGCTTCCTGATGGCTTTCTAGTTCCCATAAAGTCCTGTCTACAGTTCCCATAACTGGGTTCCAAGAGATTAACACTATACCGTCTTCATCAGCACTACTTTGACTTGAGCTTCCGTAAGTGAATTTCTGTTCCTTGCAACAATCAGGTTATCTGACAAAGACAGGAGCCATTTATGTGACCTAGAAACTATGATGTTAACTGCCATGTTGCAAAAAAGGGAAATCAATTCAATGTGTTAGCTTAGCTTGTTATGAATTTCATCCAGTTACACGAGAAAATCCCACTTACGCATGATCAAACTTACCCAGGGTACTGGTATGTTGAAAATAGAAAACAAGAAGGGAGAGCAGGTGCCAAAGAGGGAGAGCAGGTGCCTCTGTCCCCAACACAAAACTCCAAGTAAGTCAAGTTACCTTCCAGACAAGTGAAAATCTAAATGCAGTATTCAAACAAGTTTTATGATATTCCATCCACAAAACATATGCCCCGCATTTTTAGCCATGTAGTTGTTCCTTTTCTAAAAGTATCTTACTGTGTTTTATCTGTGCAGATCCCTGTCTTTGGCCTCTCCTCCTGCTGGTATGGCTCCAGTTAGAACGCCCTTCTGTCCAAATTGCATATATTCAAAGTGGTCCAGAAAGAGAGTGTTATGCAGAGGTAAACGGAGCAAGGGCACATAAAGGAACAGAATGCACTGGGGAGACATGCAGGAAGGTGGAATGGTACTTGGGGTTCAGCAAAACAAAACCAAAAACTAATTTAAAAGGACTATGACTAAAGGACACTGGGCATAGTTGAATTCCAAGAGCCAGAACTTCAGTACTCTTTTGAGACCTTGACCAAATATCCTCTGGCGATGGTAATTATTATTTTCTTTCAACTCCTTTTGGCTTGTTCGCAAGTAGGCTAGATTATGTTCATTTACAGGTTCATGTTATTTATGCTTATTTACAGGTCCATCTGTACATCTACACGTACACCCACAGACACCTATGGTTTATGAATTTCAATCAAGCACTTCAAAAAAGAAATAAATGTTTCTGTTGGTGAATTCAGCATAGCACAGCTTAGAATTTCACCCACAGAAATGTCAGGTCCTTCTTCCCTCATCCAAATACACAAAAATGAAACAAAAGAAACGTGCTTCACTAAGTAAAATGAGCTAAAATTAGCAAGCAGCAAAGATGATGCCAGTTGCCCGGGGCAACAAATGGTTGATGGATGGAATAATTAAGATCGACAGTAAACTAATCTCTGTTCCTTTACTGAAAAACGAAGTCCCCTGAATCAATTAGCCTTGTCATGGATACCTTTTATAAAACAACTATGACATCCCAACCACTTCCCTTTGTTTATAGATTTGCCCATCCTTCAGTAAGTGCAAAACCTAATTTCAAAAGCACCAAGAGATAATAATGGAAGATTCCGATACACTAGGCACTGCACAAACAAATACAGCCACAGTCCTTGAAAAATATAAATATCACAAAGTAGGCTCAGAAGACTCCATGCACTTACCCAAAGGCACAATATCCTCAAAGTTTTGCTGCTAAAAAGCCTAAAAGCCATCTTTTGCAGGCCAAGCATGGACCTGTCAGACTAGAGATCTAACTCTATTGTGAGGCCAACCCTCACAAGTGATAGAGTTGGGAGAGCAAAAGGTGTCAAGAGGAAACTTCCGGCACTCACACAGTCGCTTTGGGGTCAAGAAACAAGATAAGAAGCTGACAGAAAGGACGGTGTTTAGGGAGAGGTTGGGGGCAGGGCGGTGGTGGTGCTAACATTCCATACCAAACAGATCAACGTGCAGCTACTGCAAGCATTACCCTGAAGTTAGGGAATAAATCGAAACTATTGGAGATGGCCAAGGAGAACTGCACTCTGATCTCTAGTGTTTCCGTGACCTGAATTTAAGCAATGGCTGTTACAATCACTTGAGAAGCTGAGGGATTCTACAGTCAATCAAAGGTCTTGGGGCAGAGGATTATAACTTAAGCATAAAACCCTTCTTGAGTTATTTTTATAGAAAATTCTGCTCATTTTATTTGTCTCCGCTCCTGCTTTTTTTCAGTACAGCAAAGCAAAGTCAGTTAATGTTTCTTTGACGGTGTGGGCTCTTGCAGCGCTTTCGAAGTAGTATTTATGAAAATCCTGGTTGGATACGTTTGGGAAATAGGGGTTTAAACGGAGTTTAAAGGATTTCTTTGCTACAGAACATTTCAGGACATTTAATGTGAGTATCTGAATGGAGAACAGAGCTGGACAGTGACATAGTACATAGTGTTTCCAAAACTTTTTGGGCAGAGAATCAGGTTTTTTTCCCCACAAACATGTCATGGAACTATTTATTCCACAAAATACACTCCTAGAATTTGTATTTGAGAACATAAATGTAAATATAAAAGGTGCACAAGAATAGGCAGAACATGTCTTCTGCCCATTTCTTGATTGGACTCTTTGTTCTTTGAGTGTTGAGTTTGATGAGTTCTTTATAGATTATGTCTGATATGTCATTTATCTGATATGTCATTTGCAAATATCTTCTCCCATTCTGTCGCTTGTCTTTTGGTTTTGTTGACTGTTTCCTTTGCTTTGCAAAAGCTTTTTATCTTGATGAAGTCCCAATAGTTCATTTTTGCCCTTGCTTCCCTTGCCTTTAGTGATGTTTCTAGGAAGAAGTTGCTTCGGCTGAGGTCAAAGAGGTTGCTGCTGCCTGTGTTCTCCTTTAGGATTTTGATGGACTCCTGTCTCACATTGAGGTCTTTCAACCATTTGGAGTCTATTTTTGTGTGTGGTGTAAGGAAATGGTCCAGTTTCATTCTTCTGCATGTGGCTATCCAATTTTCCCAACACCATTTGTTGAAGAGACTGTCTTTTTTCAAGAAATGGGCAGAAGACATGAGCAGACATTTTTCCAAAGAAGACATCCAAATGGCCAACATGAAAAGATGCTCAATATCGCTCGGCATCAGGGAAATCCAAATCAAAACCTCAATGAGATACCACCTCACACCAGTCAGAATGGCTAAAATTAACAAGTCAGGAAACGACAGATGTTTACGGGGATGCAGAAAAAGGGGAACCCTCCTACACTGTTGGTGGGAATGCAAGCTGGTGCAGCCACTGTGGAAAACAGTATGGAGGTTCCTCAAAAAGTTGAAAATAGAGCTACCATATGATCCAGCAATTGCACTACTGGGTATTTACCCCAAAGATACAAAAGTAGGGATCCGATAGAGTAGTACATGCACCCCGATGTTTATAGCAGCAATGTCCACAATAGCCAAACTGTGGAAAGAGCCAAGATGTCCATCGACAGATGAATGGATAAAGAAGAAGTGGTATATATACACAATGGAATATTATGCAGCCATCAAAAGGAATGAGATCTTGCCATTTGCAACGACGTGGATGGAACTGGAGGGTATTATGTTGAGCGAAATAAGTCAAACAGAGAAAGACATGTATCATATGACCTCACTGATATGAGGAATTCTTAATCTCAGGAAACAAACTGAGGGTTGCTGGAGTGGGGGGTGGGTGGGAGGGAGGGGGTGACTGGGTAATAGACACTGGGGAGGGTATGTGCTCTGGTAAGCGCTGTGAATTGTGCAAGGCTGTTGAATCTCAGATCTGTACCTCTGAAACAAATAATGCAATATATGTTAAGAAAAAAAAAAAAGAAGAAGGTAGCAGGAGGGGAAGAATGAAGGGGGGGAAATCGGAGGGGTAGACGAACCATGAGAGATGATGGACTCTGAAAAACAAACTGAGGGTTCTAGAGGGGAGGGGGGTGGGAGGATGGGTTAGCCTGGTGATGGGTATTGAGGAAGGCACATTCTGCATGGAGCACTGGGTGTTATGCACAAACAATGAATCATGGAACACTACATCTAAAACTAATGATGTAATGTATGGGGATTAACATAAGAATAAAAAAATTAAAATTAATAAAAAAAAAAAATAGGCAGAACAGATATGACCTAAGGAGGTATCTTGTAAACTGCCCAT
This sequence comes from Mirounga leonina, assembly GCF_011800145.1. Classification (NCBI taxonomy): domain Eukaryota; kingdom Metazoa; phylum Chordata; class Mammalia; order Carnivora; family Phocidae; genus Mirounga; species Mirounga leonina. Next base: position 54,623,955 of record NW_023270377.1, on the reverse strand, counting down.
TAAAAACATATATGCCACTGTTACTTTAATAAAGAGAGGAAGGAGTTTGGAGTTGTCCAATAAAGGAATGTGCTTTTTTTCCCCATAACAGTCAAATATCAAAAATCAAAGCTTGGCAGAAAAATAAATAAAATGAAAGCTTGGCAACCTAGGATATCTAATCACCTGATTACTTTTTAAAATAAGATTTTATGATAACAGTAATAACACTAGCAAATTTTTATATGTAAATATATGTGCTGTATGTGTGTATGCTGCAATTTTTGGTCATGGAATTTTATCACACTGCTCTAAGATGAAAACTTGAAAGCTTTAGCAACAAAGCTAAAACCAAGTGGTCCTGACTTGCCCCCCAAAAGTTGGCATCTGTCACAAATGTGCTAACCCAGGGCAAATGTAAAACATCATTATTTTCAAGGCAAAAATGTACATAGCAAATCACAAGAGCTGGATAAAGTCGTCTGGGGCCATTTTACCTCCCAACAGAGAATAATAAAAAGGAATAACAGATTTTGCCTCATTGTAAAAAATTAAACCCTTTAAAATCATCACTAATGGGGCACCTGGGTGGCTCAGTCAGTTAAGCGTCTGCCTTCGGCTCGGGTCATGATCCCAGGGTCCTGGGATCAAGTCTGCTTCGGGCTCCCTGCTCAGCGGGGAGCCTGCTTCTCCCTCTGCCTCTCTCTCTCTCTCTCTCTCTCATGAATAAATAAATAAAATCTTTAAAAATAAATAAATAAAATCATCACTAATGGAAGTAAATTATTCCACTTTATTTTTTAAATAAACACCTGTTTTATGCAGATTTAAAAAGTGATATATGCTCACTATGGGAAGCCTGGAAATCACTGGACATTATTAAGAGACACAAGACTAAAATAGATTCCTAAGCTTGCCACCAATCATGGGCATTTTGGTGTATGTCCTTTAATACCCATTGTTTCACAGAGCTTAGGTCACACAGTGTATATTTGACATTCTACTTGTTTCTTTCATTTACTAATGACCTGTGGCATTTTCCCATGCCTTCAGAACTCTTTGAAAACATATTCGAAATGGCTGTCTATGATTTCCACGCCTTTAACATGCCCGTTACCAAGAGCGTTCAGCAACAGGGAGCTCTGTTTCCCTCCTCTCCAAAGACCTCACCTTGGAAAAACCTTACTGGCTACACAGCCAGGATCCTGCTGTTGGTGGACAGGCTTTGAAGGCCACACTACTGAATATTCACTGCATACAACAAGCATTTTCTTCTACATAGTCAATTTCAAGGCCCAAAGCTGCATTTTCCTCTCAAATGCAAATGTAAAATGTACCCTTAGGCCTAAAACCCTATTTGCTTTTGCCAACTCACCAAATGCAGGAATCATCTGTGCAGTGGCTCAAGATAGACATGGCTGAAGCTCCCTTCTGACACTGATATTATAGACCCTCGATGCCGCAGGAAGCACAGCCTGAGAAATCTGTGAATCACAGGGTAGAGTTTTACTACCAGTAAGTGTATGTGTCTCTGGCTGTTTAAAGTTCCTCTTTGTAAATAAATGCATCCAGTGGTGGAAAGAAAACAAGTCTGCTTATATTTTTCCTGTGATTATGGGTCCCATCAGAAGTAATACAAAAATTCTGTTATCGGTATAGGTGGGGGTGGGGAATCTCCCACCAACAACTCAAAATGCCATCCATTAACTAGGATGAGGCCATCTGTTGCAGAGAGAGGCAGTTCAAGTTGAGTAGGCACTCCTCCTTCCTGGTGGGCTGCGGCTGGAGAACTCCAAACACCTTTTCCTGGGGTCAGGAAGAGCCATCAGTAGGAAATAACTTTGAGTCACTACCCGTGTGGGCTGGATATGAACCAGCCCCCTTAGAACGGCTGATCTGGACAGAACAGCACTAAACTCTGGGCCCTGCCAGCCTCCCACAGCCAGGCTGCTGACACTTTTATTTGCTGGCATTTACAATGTTGCAGCAGCTCAGCCCCGCTAATGTGGCTGCTTCCAACACAGCACTTAGGCAAGGACTTTTGAGAGGAAAGCAGAAGAATGCTTCTCTAGGGCAGGAAGCCTCCACCAGTCCTGTTCACACACAGGGGAACTGCATTGACTCCTGGTGTTTTCTGCTTCACAAACAATGTGATTACTTGTCTCACACACACACACACACCTGTTAAGGTATTTATCGTTATTTTTTCCTACTACTTATAATGAAGAAAAGCAATTTGCCCTTTAAAACCACAGCTCTCCTAAGGAAAATGGCCATGCTAAAGGGAGGATGAGCATCTGCTAAAGCTGGAGACGGCCCAGTCATCGGACTGAGCTTTCTGCACATGAAGACAGGTGTAGATCCAGTTTGGAAGTCCGCCTCAAGCGGAAGAGCTGAAGTGTGCTGCAAAAGAGCCAGACGGAAGAACTGGGCATTTCCAGCCGCCATGGTGCAGAGACGTGCAGAGCGTGTGGACTGGAAAAGCACAGGCACAGAAGAGGAAGAGAGGGCTGGCAAGAGAGCCGCAGGCCCGAACGCGCAGCTGCAGGGTGCACCGGGGAGAAATCCTGATGGTGGGATGGACCAGAGGACTTGGCCCAACAGGGATGCCTTCATTTATCCGCTGTGATACAACCTTGGGGCCTGCAAACCTTCAGGGCAAATTCTGCTAAATGCAACGGCCTTGTTTACGTAGTTGATCGGGAAAGTAAAAACTTACGGAGACCTGGGACGCCGGGGTAGTACAGTCGGACTCTCGGCTTCTGCTCAGGTCGTGATCTCAGCCCCGCGAGATCGGCGCGTGAGTTCTGGCCCCGCGAGACCCAGCCCCGCGAGACCGAGCCTCGCGAGACCCAGCCCCGCACGCACGCGATAGGCTCGGCTCTGGGCAGGAGTCGGCTTGAGAGTCTCTCTCCCTCTCCCTCTGCCCCGCCTGCTCATGCGCTCCCGCGCTCTCGCTCGCTCTCGCTCTCGCTCGCTCTCCCTTCCTCCCCGCCCCCTCTATAAAATAAATAAGAAAATCTTTTTTTAAAAAAAGCTCGCTGAGACCTATTATGACTTAAACTCTGTAGGTTACAAGTACAAATTGAATCTTTACATGGTATCATGAGGTAGGTGCTGTAATTATCATAATCATTCCCACTTTACAAACGAGGAAACAGAGACCGAGAGAAGTTAACAGGCCAGTAAATGGCAAGGGTGGGATTTGTTGTTGTTGCTGTTGTTGGATCGACCCCACAGTTCTATTTGTAAAGAACAAAACATGAAAAGACATATTTAAATGTACTCCAAAACCTTTAAAACTCACATCAGTTTCTCTGATATGTATGTTAAAGGGCTTGATATCACAATACTCTTTAAAGTTTATTTATGTTCAGATGAGGAAAAAAAGATCCAATTCTGATACATTGTTAACAATACAAAGAAACAATTTAAATGGAGAAATGTTCATGTTTAGAAAGATACTTAGGGTTTAGAACGATACACGGTTCAGGTGTAACATGGAGGATTTTTTTTTTTTTTTTATGTTTAACACCCTCATTAGATTGACAACAAGGAACCCCTGACTATACCTCTCTACTGTCAACAAGATTTGGTTTGGAATAGACTGGAGCCACACACAAATACATTCAGGAAGTTGGATCAAGCATGATTTCCTCCCACATAACCCAAGCATGCCCTGGATTCCTTCAAACAAGGAGAAATTTTTTAATATATTTTTTTCACTCTGTTTCAATGTGATACATTTCCGGAGCTAATCTTTATTCTGTGCTTGAGAGGATGATCAGCTCAGGGAAGATCTGGGAGGAACTTAGATGATGGAGTTCCAGGGCCACATGCTTAACCACTGTACTATACAAAATTAAGGGACAAAAGGAAATTGGGGCTGGAAGTGATAAGACCCTAGAAATAGTCAAAATGCCTCAGACAAGGGCATTGAACCAGACTTTCCCAGATCTTACTGGGCAGGATGATCACAGCCGATGTCTGAGTTACACACCCTTCCTTTCATATTGACTCACGGATTCAAATATAATGAACCTCCTACAAGGTGCTAAGCAATGCATTTGACATGAAGAAAACTATGAACAAGGCAGCCTGGTTCTTGCCCCCACACAGTTGACAAGTTAAAGGAGAAAAAGAAAGATGGTCGTTCCATGGCAATCCACATAATAAAAGCTTGTAATAAGGGAAGTATAACATGCATTAGAATATACAGGAGAGGGGCACCTGGGTGGCTCAGTCGTTGAGCATCTGCCTTCTGCTCAGGTCATGATCCCGGGGTCCTGAGATTGAGCCCTGCATCAGGCTCCCTGCTCAGCAGAAGCCTGCTTCTCCCTCTCCCACTCCCCCTGCTTGTGTTCCCTCTCTCGCTGTGTCTCTCTCTGTCAAATAAGTAAATAAAATCTTTAAAAAAAAAAAAAAAGAATATACAGGAGAGGCTCCTAACCCAGACTTGGAAGGCCAGACAAGGCTTCTTGGGAAAAAAAAAAATCTAAACTGAGTCCTAAAATCTTAGAGTTATCCAAGAAGAAAGAGGACAAAGAGACATCCAACAAAAGAATCAGCATGTGCAAAAACCCACAAGCAAGAAGGCCATAGTTTGGTAGAGCGGGAACCATTCGGGAGAAAAATGAAAAGAAATATACCTGGATATTTAAAATGGATCGGGCTCATACATGCCACATAAAGAAGTTATACTTTATGGGGTCCCTGGGTGGTTCAGTTGGCTAAGCATCCAACTCTTGATTTTGGCTCAGGTTATGATCTCCGGGTTGTGAGATCGAGGCCCACACTGGGCTCTGTGCTGGGTGTAGAGCTTGCTTAAGATTCTCTCTCTCCCTCTCCCTCAGCCCCTCCTCCCCCAAAAGAAAAAAAAAGAAAGAAATAAGTTACACTTTATCACAAAGCCAATGAAAATGATTATCATGTTTTAGGCAAAAAAGGATATGATTCATTCATTCAACAAATATATATTGAGCACCTACTATGTGCCAGGCATTGCTCTGGATGCTCAAAGTAAATTGGTGAACAAATCAAAATCCAGGCCTTATATGGGGGGGGGGGGTGGAGGAAGAGGCAAACAATACTAAACATAAAAAATAAATTATGCAGAATATTAGAAGGGGATAGAACAATTAAAAATAAAAAAATTAAAAAAAAAAAAAAAAGCCATGCAGGATAAGACAGATTAGAGTGGGAGTGGGGGAAAGGAGCATGGCCAGATGTCATTTCAGAGTCAAGGATAGGCCTAATATGGGTGATAGCCAGCAAAAACCTGCAGGATCTTTTTGCTGGTCACTGTGCAACTCATAATCAACATATGCAAACAGATTATTAGATATTCAAAACAAAACTTAGGACTTCTTCATGTTTGCTCAGTGTCCACAGTCTTGCTTACCTAATTCAGAGTCATAGTCCCGTTTTCATCCAGAAACATAAAATTACTTTAGAATCTAGAGTCTAGAAATTAACCAAAAACCAGAAATAAACTGAAATTTAGCCCAAACCTCAAGTATTTTCATAAGCTACTAATATCATAAGTACCCCTTGGATATATTTAACAACTTGAAACTTTCTATACCCCTTAGACCTTATGTCCCTCTCTTTTAAAATGCAGCAGATTAAAAATATTTGATTTACATCTATTTTTCCTATGGCCACCCCAAAGACTTGCTTCCCACTGGAAGACAAAAGCAACCATATTTGGTCAATTTGGTTTCTGTCCTCTCTTTTTTTCTTTTCTGAGTTTATAATTGTCAGGAACAGCTGTGTGCATTGCCAATACCTTCCCCAAAACTAACAGCGCTCTAACATACAAAACATCTATTCTGCTTCTAAATTTGTTTTTAATTATATTACAAGATGGAAAAAGAAATGCCTTAGCTGTTAACACTGGCTCGGTGGGGCCAACAGTAGACATAGAGCAGACACAAGGAAATACTTCAAAAAATTTTTTTAGTTTGCCATGATTTAATAGCAGATATTCCTGGCTTTGAGTGAACTCTGCAATATCCCAGTGCGACAGGATAAATGATCGTCTACCACTATTAATTTTAGGTCATAATGTCTGAAATGCCGCTTCAGAAATAAATGCAGTATTTTCACTTTATTTGGTCAGGTAAATACTAAACTATTTTGTCATAATAACTTTACAACACTGTGTTTCACCTTGTCTTGCCTTGACTGCTGAAGGTAATAGGGACCGTTTTATTATGTCCATAAATTGAGTCAATTGACTTATCCTTATATCCTGTTTCCTGAACTTAACGAGAGATTCTGCATCATTAGGAAAACACACCATCCTGCAGCAGGATCAAAAGCAAAGGAAGCCTGATAATAAGTCATTTTGATTTCAGGGAATGTTCACCAGGCAAACTTTCAATATTCTGGCAGAAGTAAAACAAATAACTGGCTTTACAAAGCATGGTTTGCTCAGAGCTGTACTCGTGCTGGAAACATCCCAGAAGAGTCCATATACAGGAAAAAAAAAAAATCACTGCCTCTGAATACGAAGTGGCACTTGTCATGAATCTGTAGATTTGGGTGGTTCAACATATCTATCAAACAGCACGAATCAAAATATTAAATATTTTCACAAGGAAACTTTTAAAAAGATTTTTACAGTCATCATTTTTAAAATTCAGACTAGCAATCACAATCATATTCCTGGATTAGATCTTACTGTGAGAAATAAATGGGGAAGCTGAGGTATTCTTTCTGGCTTGCAAACTCTGAAAGCTGCTGAATTTGTTGTTGCTTTACAGGGCCTGGGACATAGCTCAGTAAACAGCTGTGTTATGTTACTCTATTAACCAAGACAATGGCCAAGGTGATAAGGTCCTCCACACTGCATTCATGGGAGGATCAGGACCCACCCCACAAATACTGATGGTAGAGACAACGAGCAATAATGATTTTAAATAATGACTATCATAGACTGAACATCTGCCCTGTACCGAGCACTCCTCATAGATTACGTCCTTTGATCTTCAACATTTCTATGAGTTAGGTACTATTATTACTAACATCTTATAGATGAGTAAACATAATGTGCTCAAGTTCACACAGCTGTCAGGTGGCATCTGCTTCCAAAGCCTGAGCTTTTGGAATTTAGGGTCCAAATCTTAGAGGCTAACATGCAGAGAAGACTCCCCTGCCAGCAGACACAGACGGCACAGGAGCCTGGTAAAAAATAAGCAAAGACCCTACAAGTGCCAAAGAAGAGCCAAAGACAATGGGCAAGGTTGAGCCAGCAGGCAAGTTTCTTGTGTAAGTTAATTTAGCTTATTAGAGACCACGCCCCCAGCGGATATATTTTGGATCTACTACTCCCCTGGGCCTCTTCCACCTGCTGAGACCACAAGGGAACTGTTCTGCAAGAACTAATGGACTTCCTCCTCATAGAATGAGAACCTTATAGAATGCCCAGATTCTCCCTCAGATCCCTAGATCAAAGAATTTAAAGATCTCTAGCTTCATAATAACAAGCACAACCAGAGTATTCCCTGAAATATTACCCAAAATGCTTATGTGCTGAGGACCCAATTCAAGCCCACTGAGACTGGGTAAACTTCAAGCAGTCCCACTAGACAGCAAGCCCAGGAGCAACAATAGAAACCACTTCAGGCTATAGTTACATAAGCCAAGTAAGTTAGAGAACTGAGTGATTACTAGTGAATTTCATTCATATTGGAGACCATTGAGATACATAAGTATTACCATTCTCCACTATTCGAAAGTAAAAGTAAAATTCATCCAGCATTCTTTTGGAGTCATCCAAAAAAAAAAAAAGAATTATAAACCTGGATATGCCTGTAAGGAGTTCAAATATAAATTTTATTAGCTAATGTCCAAAGATGACAGTAGCACGTTCTGGCCTCTGACAACTCTCCAGCTTCATCTTACTCCAATCCTCCTCACTCACTGCTCTTCGGCCACATGAAACTACCTTCTAATTCCACTTCAGGACTGCACATGCATTGTTTTTCTGTCTGGAGTGGTCCTCATCACACTCATTACCTGGATAACTCTTGGTATCTTTTGAGGTGGAAATAACAGAAACTCAAACTCAACTGGCTCACATTATAAGAAACATATCAAAAAATCCAAAGCTAGGGGTGCTCTGCAGTTGATTTATCAACTTAAGAAAGCTAATAAGCACCAAGAATCTTTCCATCTTCTTGCTCTTCCTTTGGTGAGTGGGATTTGTCCTCAAGTGAGTTCCACTCAAGGTCACCAGACATGACAACATTCAGAGGCAGAAAGAGTCACCTCTTCCTTGTAAAGAGTAAGGGAACCATTTTCAAAAGTCCTCTAGCAGACTTCTCTTTGGTCTCAATAGCCAAAATTGTAACACATGTGCTAACTAATCACATGCTCTAACTTAACACATACCTAAGCCAATCAATGGCAAAACCACTAAGACTATCATTATTAACTCAAATCAATCAAGACCTATATTCTGGGGCCACTTTCCCTGAAGAACATGGCTAGATAAAGGAAGTTGGATACATAAAAATTAAAATGGAGGATGGTAGTCCTCAAAGGAAAGAAGAGGAAAGGGAAATTGGGTGTTTGGGAAACAATCTATAGGGTGTGTTACAAACAACCCTTCAGGTTTGTTACAGATGTCGTTTTCTCAAGGAAAGATGTCCCAGAAACCTACCCCACACCCAGACTCAGACCTCCCCACTATAAGCTATCAAAGAACACTCTACTGGGGCACCTGGGTGGCATAGTCAGTTAAACATCTGACTCTTGGTTTCGGCTCAGATTGTGATCTCAGTGTTGTGGGATTGAGCCCCGTGTGGGGCTCTACACTCAGCGAGAAGTGGCTTAGGATTCTCTCTCCCTCTTCTTCTGCCCCTCCCACTCATGCTTACTTGCTCTTTCTCTCTCTCTCTCTCTCTCTCTCTCTAAAATAAATCTTTTTTTTTTAGATTTTTTTATTTATTTGAGAGAGAGAATGAGATAGAGAGAGAGCATGAGAGGGGGAGGGTCAGAGGGAGAAGCAGACTCCCCGCTGAGCAGGGAGCCCGATGCGGGACTCGATCCCAGGACTCCAGGATCATGACCTGAGCCGAAGGCAGTCACTTAACCAACTGAGCCACCCAGGAGCCCCAATAAGTCTTTTTTTAAAAAAGCACTCTACTTTTTCATCATAGAGTTTATCACAATTGTAATTAAATAATCATGTGCATGAATATATACTTAATGTCTTTCTATCCCACTATACTCTTGTTTATTGCTCTAGCCACAGCACCCAGCATGATACCTAGCAGAGTTGTTCGGCCAAAGTGGGGTCTCCTTCCATCACTGGAGCTGTACTGCTATCAACACTCCTCTTCATCCCTTTCCTTCAAGACATACAATTTTCACTAGGTCTCCTCCATGGACGCTAAGATGTTGACAGCAGGCAGCGGTCTAGGAGTCTGTCTGCCTCCATACCTCACTGCCAACAGCACTGCTGGCCGGTGACATGCCCTGCTCTATCTCCCTTATCCATAAAGGCAGCCTGTGTCAGCCCCTGCCAAGAGAGCAGACGGCCAGGCTGTGTCTAGCTTAATCTCCTAAAGAGGTATATTTCCTCTTGCAGCTCACAACCTCCAAGAACAAGTAGTCTATGAGACAGAAATTTGGCACTGGCTAGTCAAAATTTCTCCAAACCAGTTTTTCTGGTGGCATCAGAGTAAGATGCATAACTGTGTTTTATTCCTTCCCTTTGAGAGAACAACTGAGCTAGAAACACTGAGTTCTTTGGAGTCAAATACACTTCGGAAAATTATTTAATCTTTCTGCATCTCCTTTTGCTCATCTTTAAAATGGAGAAAGTCATCATTCTCCCATGATGATGCTGTGAGGTACCATGCAATAATCACTATAATATGTAACAGATGATAGATTTCATCAGTCTTGTTGCATTGACATCTAACAGAGGGGAGGCGGGTGGGGGTGAAATAGGTGTTGGGGACTAAGGAGTGCACTTGTGATGAGCACTGGGTGATGTATGGAATTGTTGAATCACTATATTGTACACCTGAAACTAAGATAACACTGTATGTTAACTATATTGGAATTAAAATTTTTTAAACAAAAAAATAAAAAATAAACTGTATGAGGCCGCCATCCAATGGAAAGTGATGAGAGGTGGTGTGATGGGCTTCAGAACTACACATTGTTCTCTAGAGATAAGACAACAACTTTGATTCTGCCCAGACTTGTTGGCCTGGCCTGGACAGTACTTCCATAAGGAGCTAATAAAGGTTTCTATGTTCAGAATGATTTGAGAAACTTCACCGTTAGAAATATAAGAGTAAGTAATTTTAGAAATTAAAATTAAGAGTGAAGAGTCTGAAAGTACTTCTAGTTACACTACTCTAAAGGAACAGTATCTAGCCTAGGAATCATGACCATGAGAACTTCCAGCCACCTTTTTCTGGAAGCTTACAACTTCCTCTTGTTATCCCTTACCTTTCCCTTTAAAGGGACAGGATGCTTATCTTCAAAGTCAGCTGGGAGTCAGTTGGGTGAGAACACTGTATCTCACTCTATAGCTATCTTCTGGGGAAAAGAACAGCAAGGCAAAAGGTGGCTGGTGGCTGCCTTTTCAAGTAGAGGAAAGCAGCCTGCATCCCAGGGCCTGCACCAAGGAGCGGGGGATAAAAGACATCTCAAACCCACTGGGCCAGAGGACTGTCTGTCCATCCCCTCTAAGGATTTTCAAGACCATTGCTCCCCAATGGCAACACATCCTTCCAAGCAATGTCTTCTCTTGCCCTCAATGGATGTGGTGAGACCTTACTGTCTCAGATCCATCTTAAGCTGAGTTTTGACTACTGTATATCCCTAAGAAACCACTGCACAATAAAGATACAGAACATTTCTATCACCCCAAAAGGTTTCCCTGTGCTCTTTTGCAGTCCATTCCTCCCTCTGCCCCTGGCCTTGGGCAATGCTGATTGGCTTTTTTTAATTCAATATTAATTGAATGTTAATTATAACATAATGTATTATTTGTTTCAGGGGTACAGGTCTGTGATTCATCAGTCTTATATAATACCCAGTGCTCATTACAACACATACCCTCCCCAATGTCCATCACCCAGTTACCCCATCCTCCCACCCCCCTTCCCTTCCAGCAACCCTCAGTTTGTTTCCTAAGATTAAGAGTCTCTTAGGGTTTGTCTCCCTCTCTGGTTTCGTCGTTTCATTTTTTCCTCCCTTCCCCTATGATGCTGATTGGCTTTTTGTCACTATAGATTAGCTTGCATTTTCTAGAATGTTAAATAAATGGAATCATCTAGTACATACACTGTATGCCAGTCTTCTTTCAGCTAGCATAATGCATTTGAGATTCATCCATGGTTGTGTGTAGCAGTTTTTCATTCTTTTTTGTTCCTGAGTAGTATTCCAATGTATAGATAACACATTTTGTTTATACATTTACCCATCGATGGACTTTTAGGTTGTTTCCAGTTTGGGGCTATTGTGAATGAAGCTGCTATGAACATTTATGTACAAGTCTTTATGTGGACTTGTGTTTTCCATATAGATGGATTTTTAATCTTTAGAATCTTTTGAATGAAACTTCTCAAGAATTTGAGAAAAGAAGAGAGCCCAGGACCACGCTCTGAGGGTTATTCTATGTAGGGTCTGGACAGAAGAGGAGAAGCCCCCAAGACAGAGTTGATAAGAAAGGAGAGAGAAGTAGAAGAAAACCAGTGAAATGTGGTATTGTTGAAACCAGGAGAAAAAATATTTCAAAATGGCAGTAATCGACAGTTCTGACAAATGATGCTGTGAGGTAGGGTGGGCTGTGCACTGAAAAGTGTCCATTAAATTTGATAACATGAAAGTGATTGACAATTTCAGTAAGATGAATTTTGGTGGAGAGGTAAAGGTGAAAACCAAATTGGAACTGGACAAAGAGCAAATAAATGAGGAAGTTAAGTAATTATGTGTGCATAAGTCTTAGAATCTTGAGTATGAAAGAGACAATTGATGAGAAGGTAAAGCTAAGGGAGAACTCTTTTCAGTAGGGGATACAAAAGCACATTTGAGGGGGTCCTGGGTGGCTCAGTCAGTTGAGTGTCTGACTCTTGATTTCGGCTCAGGTCATGATCTTGGGGTTGTGGGACCGAGCCTTGCATTGGGCTTCACATGGGCAAGGAGCCTGCTTAGGATTCTCTCTCTCCTTCTGCCTCTCCCCCGTGCACTCACACTTTCTCTCTCTCTCTCTCTCTCTGGACAAAAAAGAAGAAGAAGCATGTTTGAATAATGATGGAAAAGATTCCATTTGGAAATGGACACCGGGAAGGGGAATGCACAATTGGGTTCGTCCAATATAGGAGTTTTATCATGGAATGAGTTGGGCAAGGGGACCAAGGGTATTTGCAAGAAAGAGGTTGAAATGGCCATGCAATTTAAGCAAATTGGAAATAGAGTAAAGATAGGAGAGATGGAGAGGTTAACAGACCAGAAGTCTTAGTGAAGTGCAGCTGTCATGGAGGCAGGAAGGAGAGGAAGTAGGGGTTGAAGAGTAGCATGTTCAAATAAGTGATTTCAAAGCAGTGCCGTCTTGGGCAATGACAAGTCTAGAGCCTGACCATAGAAGTGGGTGACTACGTCAGAGTGGAAGAGAAAGTCGTTATTGATGTGGAGGTCAAGGAACTGAGGGACAAGGTGCTCACTGTGCAGGTTGTCCACATAAACGATGGACTTGCCAAAGGCAAAGGCAAGAGCTGGGCTACAGAAGAACACCAGTGCCAAACAGGCTCTTCTCTAGCAAAAGGTCAGACTCCCTCATTGGGATGAACTGGGCTTGAGAGGGGAGAATTCTAGCAGGGGGTGTGAGGTGGAGCATAAACACATGGATACAGGCCGTAGGATGACTGCAGCAAGTTTTGGGCTTCCTCTCAAATACAAAAGATATGACCATCCATGAGTGTCAGGGGGTAGGGCAGGAATGTGGTTTTTGTGGAAGCTCTTAATTAGTCAGAAAACCATTCTTGTGGTATTTATGTCTTAACAAAAGGATACTAGAGAAAATCTATGTTTCTGCTATTTCCAGCAGAAGTTGTTCATGTAGCCAAAGTACCAGTCCTATGAGATACAGCCACCATTATTTTATATTTATTACTGTACTTAATCTTTTAAGAAAACAGGATTAGCTTTCAGATTAAACACCATGTAAATGTTGCACTGTACTCTAATTAAAATGAATAAGCTAATTAAACCAGAAAAAAAGTTCAAATAAACCCTTGGGATTGTAACATTGAAGAATACACCCTTTGTTAATGCTTTGTGATGTGAATAAAGATTATAGCACATTAGAGATAAATACTAGTTGCATTTTGTTATATTTAAGGTCCCTGGACCATATATCATACTATTAATGGCTAGCTTATATTAATTATGTCTGCAGACCAAAGCAATATTTGACAATATATGATATATAGTATATTATAACATGACTCAATTCTGAATAACATTGTTAGTTTAGATTTCAACTCTCATTTTCAAGTTAGATTTCTGGGAATTCTTGCATTTAGTTAATGCCAGTAGAAATGAGCCTTTAAAGGAAAAAAAACAACAACAACTTTGTAGAAGTGAAGGCAGAAATGCATTCATTTCATCCTGCTTATTACACTAGGATCCTAAGTATGTATAAGGGTTCCACTGGAGCTATTACTACCAAGTAAGGGAAAGTGCCTGGTAGCTCTCAATGAGTGTTCAGTCCACAGCTCATTGCCACTGAAGTCAGGCCACGGTCTGCTGTGTAAATGGGCACCGTGGGGCTCTTTAATGCACAGATTATGGGTACAATAGGCCATTGCTGCTCTTCCCTGCATAAACACGTTCTTGGGGGGATTTAAATATGTATACTATTGCTCCAACTCAGTATAATTTCTGAAATTGTTCTCTCTTTTTTTTAAGATTTTATTTATTTATTTGAGAGAGAGAATGAGAGACAGAGAGCATGAGAGGGAGGAGGGTCAGAGGGAGAAGCAGACTCCCTGCAGGGAGCCCGATGCGGGACTACATCCCGGGACTCCAGGATCATGACCTGAGCCGAAGGCAGTCGCTTATCCAGTTGAGCCACCCAGGCGCCCCTCTGAAATTGTTCTTATCAGTTAAGTCACATCGCTTTAATGAGGACTTTCTCAATTTGCAAATGAGTGATTTCTCCACTAGGTTATAGATATCACAGTCCATCGAGACTAACTGTCCAAACCCATTTCACAGTTTGTCCTTAACATGGATTAAGGCACTTAGTATCCCCTCACCTAGTGTGGATTCTTGACAATTCCTGCAACAGTCTCCTTGAATTCAATTTATTCTGAGATCATAGATGAAAAGATGGATGGATAGATGGATGGATGGATAGATACCCGATGATAGACAGATGGATAGATAATGGATAGACAGAGATAGAAAGATGAGACAGAGAGAGAAACAGACAGCTAGACAGATTGGGGTAGAGGTGGCCGTGGATATCAACTACTATCTGGTCATCTCAGAGTCCTCTTCTCTCTATAGAACCATTCATTATTTACAGACTGCTGGCAGTGTCCTGCCGAGTCCTCCTCCAAGGAGCCAGCTGTGTAAATCAGACAGAAGCCACACATGAGGAACTGGTGGGATAGCTATCCAAATGTCTCCTGGTCACCACCCAGTAGCTTTAATAACACATAAACCACATCCTTACCATTGTCTACCCCAACAACACCCACTGTTTACAAGAGGGTCCCAATAGTCTATGTGCACAGTATTCATCCCAGCCAATATGTCATTCACAGTTAAACACACTTTTAATCTATTTACCTGTGTCATTTCAAACTTACAAATACATGGGAGAGAAACATTTGAAAAACCAACAATTTTTCTGAACTGCCTTGCAACCTGAATTGGGCTTTGCATCCTACAAATCACTGAAAAACTTGTAGGCTTTCATTGGCCCCACCAAAAAGAGAGCTGAGCTAAGTTTGTTTTTGCTGCTTGCAGATTTGACTACATATTATTTTTATAGTTAACATTATTATATTGCAGTTTTATAGCCTCTTTTTTCCGAGGAGTGGAAAGAATTTCATCCTCCTCCTTCAGGATCACTTTTCATTTTCCAGAGAATGGAGGAGAAATAGAAAATAAGGAGAAGGAAAAAAAAAAAAAACAGCGACAATAAAAAGAAACAAAAAGGAAAACGGAGAGGATGTAATATTTGGAACAAGTCCTTTCTACCAAGTATCGATGGATTCCTACACCATGAGAAATGCATTTAAATCCAATTCTTATTTAGGTACTAATACATAATTCTTTACCCTAATTTAATTCTTTTATTCAAAGCAGTTTTATATTATAACAGTTTTATAAGTTATAATTATAATAGCTAACATGTATTAAATGCTTACTGTGTGTGAGACGTTGCTCTAAGTGTTTCACATGTGGTCCGTCAATCTTCGTAACAACCCTGTGGGGTAGATATCATTTTATTATCTTCATTTTACAGATGAGGACACTGAGTAACTTCCCCTTGGTCACGAGCCACTCAGAGACAGTGGAGCTGGGATTTCTCTTTTGTTATCTCTGTAGCCCTAAGGTAGATTGGAGCATCCCCTCCTCCTTACAGGGGAGGCTCGGAGGCCAGTTGATGAGCCCAAGCCTACAAATAATAGCAGATCTGGGAACAGAAAAACCACAACTGGGTCTGGGTCTCTTCACCCAAAATGTGGTGATTTTACTCCAAGAGAGTGCAGTATCTTAGAGCAGAATATACTTTCATGTGCTCTTGTCTAACCCTTTAGAAATGTGTAGTGCCCGTATCAATGGTGAGAACCCAGAGTAACAGCACATTTCCCAGAATGTCCTATTTACCATCATCTTGTTTTACAGAACAGCAACTAGAAATGGCTTCTGTTTCTCTGAGATGACTGAGGTGTTGAGAAAGACCAGCAAGGAACAGCAGGGCACCAGCCCCACAGGAACAGGCAAGACAGAACTTCCCCTCTGTCGCTCGGGCTCTGCCAGAGAAGGCTGAATCTAGACAGAACTGTGGGGATGGTGGAGCCAGGGGGAGCCTCTCACCGCCCCAGCTTGGACCACCCACCTTCACCAAGAAATCCCTGTTCTTGTGAAAGTCAGGCCAAACTGACATCAAGAAGGACCCTCTTCACCCCTAAAGCTCCAATGAGCTATGAGACCACAAACAAGTCACTTCATCTGAGGTCAAGAAATATCATTAGTAAAAATAAAATAACATAAAATAAATATAAAAGCATATTGTCCAATAAATTCATCTGACCATTTCTCGTTATCTTAAATTTGTGATTCTAAAAATGATACCCTGAATTACAAGTGGAAAAACTGAGCTAAAGGCTAAAAGATTTACTTAGGGCCACACAAAATCCCAGGACCAAATATGCTACATTTCCAGATATTTTCTAGACACAACCATGAAAGTTTGTATTAATTAGCTACTTGCTACTTATCAGGCCTTTTTTTAAAAAGGAATTTGCATAATGAAATTTGTTCCAACTTAGCTATAAATTGCTTTCCTAACAAATGTTGTGCACTGAAATGCTATACTGTCCCGGATTTTTTTTGACCATGCTAATGGTTCCGTAGGTAAGGTTAATGACATAATTAGTATTATACCATAAACCCACCCTGCATAAAGATTGTTTCCTTTTACTGTTCTAATTCCAAAACAATTAATGTCTTAATCTTCTTATAAAGTAGCTCAAATTTGGAATGATTTGAACTAATACAGTTATTGTAATCAATGTAAGTATTGGGATGCCATAATAATAAAATCAAATATTTTAAAAGTGCCAGTAATTAATCAAAATTCTGAATCATATTTATTCTCATCCCCTCCCTGTCTCTATCTCTGTCTAAAAGTCAGACAGAGATAGAGACAGGGAGGGGATGAGAATAAATATGTCAGGGTTTTCATAAAGAGAGTAGCTTTGTAGTATGAGACATTTACAAAATCCATGCTGATTTATGAGTCAGCCATTTTTGTTTCTGCCAGAAATGTGTTCAACATCCTGCATTTGGTCACGTTGGATTGCCTACCACTAATAGACTGACTTCATCTGGTTCCTTTATTGCTGGGTCCTTTGTAAGGAAAGAAGGCTTTATCTGTGTTAAGAAGGAAAGGAAAATTAATTCCATAGATTAAAAATTCTGTATCTAGGGGTGCCTGGGTGGCTCAGTCGTTAAGCGTCTGCCTTCGGCTCGGGTCGTGATCCCAGGGTCCTGGGATCGAGCCCCACATCGGGCTCCCTCCTCAAGGGGAAGCCTGCTTCTCCCTCTCCCACTCCCCCTGCTTGTGTTCCCTGTCTCACTGTGTCTCTCTCTGTCAAATAAATAAATAAAATCTTAAAAAAAAAAATTCTGTATCTATGGCACACAAACTTTTCATAAATAAGACTTCTCATTCTGAAAGATAAATATATATTTTTCCTAATATTTTATTATGTAAAAGCACTTACAGCAGTTTAAAGAAGAGAAAGGAATAGTGTGCTGAAATGATAGCAAAATAAAATGAGCAGTTGTTGGCATATATATGCACTTGATTTCTATTCAGCTATTCTGAAATAAAAGTCTAGAACCATCTTTACACAAAATGTTAATCCAACAATAAGCCACCATTAGTGATGATATTCACACCTACTATACTTATTTTTTACCCCCAATATTCCGTGAAGCTGAGAGGTTTGATCATACCTGTGCTCCACGCTAGTGGTCAACGCATTATGCTCCCGCCCCCAAATCTGGCATGATGCCTATTTTTGCAAATAAAGTTTTATTGGAACACAGTCATGTCTATTCAATTACATATTACCTCTGGCTGTTTTCATGCTACAGTGGCAGAGTTGATTAGTTGTAACATTGATAATGTGACCCAAAAAATTGAGTATTTACTACCTGGTCCTTTCCAGAAAAAATATGCTGACCCCTTCTCTACACAACAAATATTTTCAGTGTTTCTTCTGCCAAGAACATTCAAGTAATAAATAAGCCAAATGTGTTTTGCTACTTCTGCTCTCCTCTGCACCCATTCATTCAACATTTACTGAGTGCCTACTATGAGCCACACAGTGACCTCTTTATATGAGAGCTCTAAGGCACATGCACTAAAGCTGAATGAGAGTTCTCTTCGCCATGATATTTAAAAAAGAAATGCTCTCATTTCAAAGTGAATTTTCAATGCTTTCTGGCCATTAATATTTGCTTCCTGCTCGTCTCTTGCCTGAATTTAAAATTTGGAACTAAGTAACTAGACGAAGATGAGCGTGTCTCTTTTCTGGGTTTAGTAGCACACACCCCACAGGAGGGGCACGTGCCTCTATATCACCAATGCACCCCAGCCTCCACTTGGCTCTCTCCCACCCAACCCTGAGAAAACTCCCACAGAGCGCAGATTGAAAAGTCCTGCTCTAGTCCATTCCTTTATGTCTATAAATCAAATACACTACAGAACAATAGGGATCTATCCTTATTTTTAAAGGTCTTTAGAACCAAAAAACCCAGGTGCTCAGTCGGTTAAGCGTCTGCCTTCAGCTCAGGTCATGGTCCCAGGGTCCTGGGATCGAGCCCCGCATCGGGCTCCCTGCTCCGCGGGATGCTCGCTTCTCCCTCTCCCACTCCCCCTGCTTGTGTTCCCCCTCTCGCTGTGTCTCTCTCTGCCAAATAAATAAGTAAAATCTTCAAAAAAAAAAAACAAAAAACTCCATAGTCTTCCAAAGTAGCTCATGTCAATGTCCACCAATTTCTCCAATGAGAAAACCCTGTCCCTTGTCTTTTTCCACTTAAATTCACTCACTTCTGGCTATATTCAGGGAGCTGGAAAGTATCTTCTAGTATTTTCAACTCAGAATAACTCATGCTTCTGTGGTTAGCATGTGAGGGAAGTCAAATCTTTTAGTTTCTTTGAGCTAATAAAAAAAAACACTCCCGTAATGGGCAAAGGTGCAATGAGACCTCTTCTCATACTGGGGAGTACTGCTCATTCCCACAAACTGTCCCACATTAAAATTCCTTGGAAAAGTACATTGAATGTCATTTTAAAGATAAAGTTGCAGTGGTCTAAAGAGAAGTTGTGCCATAAAGATGGGTGACAGTTGGCTTCTTGTTGCTCCCCTCTACTCCGTCTGCCAGTCCCAAGGAAACACAAATACTCCTAGAGACACAAGCAATCAAGGGAACAGAGCACGGCTCTTTGAAGCTGCAGGACTTCATTGAGCTTCTGGGTCCCGGATGAATTCACAAACCCTAGCCACTTACTACGCAGCATGACGACAGGTAAAAGAAAATAAGTAGATCAATGTAAACTCATCATTGCTTCCAGGAAATAAACACGACTTCCAAGTTCTTAGTCTTTCTACATAAAACAGAGCCTGTTTTGCTATCTCACTTCCACTTAAATTTCAGCAACAAATAATTAAGATGAGAGGCTCTAATGTCATCCATGTTTAAAGAATCAACTTGCTAATTAGAGAAAAAATAAGATAATTTATTATAATGCAGTTAGACCCAGATACTCTTCCTTCTGCGACAGTCACCAAAGAACTAAACTCGGCTAATAAGCACTGGCTTAGATGTTAAATGATTTTGAGTGAATGACCGCGGCTCTTTACAACCCACTGGAATCAAGAAAATGTTCTGAATTCGATCTGAACTTCTTGGAAAATAGAATACTCTTAAAATAGCACAATTCAACAAAGTAAGCCCAGGAGCAACAGAATTGGAACCTACTCAGTAAATACTCCTGGGCTCTGAAAGAATGGCACCAAGCCACTGAGGCTCACAGAACGTTCCCTCCTCCAAATGGCAAGCCCTTTTAAAGCTATACATCTACTTCAATCCATTCATCCATCAGCAATAAAACTGCTTTGATGGGATTGATTTAATACTTGAGAGAGTCCTGAATTTGATAAATGCATGACAGCTGCTTATTCTGGCCTCTTTTGCATAGTGGTAGCTAGCTCTAGATAGAAATTCTTTTTTTTCCCTCTGTTTCATTTATCAGAACATACTGGGGTAACTGTTACAAGGAGCAGAAAGGAAATGGCTCCTGGAGTCCTTTTAGCACGGAGGTTGGGTACTATGCTGGAAATAGGCGGATGGCTTAGAGCATAGTCTCTTTGTAAAATGATGAGTTACATACAGAAGTCAACATCCACAGACAGACCCTCCCCCTTGGTTCTCTTCAACTCCCTTCAAGTCCCTCCTACCTTATTTCTTCCAGCTACCATGCCTACCATTTTGGGATGACCCTCCCTGGCTACAGGAAAGTTTTTGAGGTTCCTCAAGATGGCAGAGGTCTCTCAGCCACCCCTACTGGACTGCTCTTCCCCAGTCACTTCCTTGAAATTTCCTCCAATTGCCAACACCCAGGTTGTTATTTTCCTTGTGTTTCTTTGCAGCAAGTCCAGAACTATCCATGAGCGGCTTTACATCATCAGTGAGGGATTATAAGTATCCTTTAGATTAAGTGGCAGAAAGAAAACACAAGCATTGCTGAATACATCGCACTGCAGTGTGGCGAGCTAATAATTCTCCTTAGCGGACAAGCTACAGTATAGTTTGCCGGGATAGCTTTCCTTGACTAAGAGTACACAATCACACTTGGATAAGGAGAAAATACACATTAACAGTGTACTCTAGTAGATTGCTATATAGCTGCATTTATACATTCATATTTATTATACATTTTTATTTGGTTCTACACATTTTAGGAAAATATTTCAGAAACAAATAGGATCATACCAAATCAAGGTGATGTAAAATATGATAGGCTTGTGCTCCCTGGCAAATGCTTCCGATTCTTGAGGAAGATAGTTTAACTCTTCAGCTCTGCCTCTTAAATTTTCATCCCAAACTCGAGGGCAGTTTCAGAGGTCACTTTTCCCACATCAGCGCTCTTACTCTGCCTGAGTTATTCCGTTGGAAGCCTCTGGAAGACAGCTCTCCATCACAGCTCCAGCCGACACAGGGAAGGGGTGGTTCATTCTTTTGATGACATGGGCTCACTAAGAAAAGGAGGCCAGGGCCAGGGGATGGAAGCAGACAGACTGGGAGCTAGACTAGGCTGGGAGGACCATGCAACAGAGGATGGGGTGCAGCGGTCTCAGCCCTTATGAAGGGGGCACTGAGGTGGGTATGAGACGACCCGATCGGATCTGCGGGGCAGGGAGCCTCTAGGGAAGCAGAAGGCAATCAAGTGCTAGGGGTCCGAGGGCTGCCGTGGCAGCTATAGGAGATCTCTCTGTACAGTCCAGCACAAGCAGCCAGCACCCCGGGGGGGCGGGGGGGCACTGCACAGGGGTCAGGCAGGCTGACTTGGGTTTAGGGAAGAGCAACTAGGCAGCCCGAGATGCTGGTCCCTGGACTGGCTAGAGATGGCGGAGACAGATAACCCTGTGGCTAAGGGAGGGCCTGGGTGATGGATCAGGTGTGGTTCTGGAAGGAAAGAGATGCACACAAAAAAAGGAAAGGGAGAATTTCATGAAGGGACAGGTTTCAACGGAGGGGGCGGGGTTAAAGAAACCCTAGAGGGGGCCCATTGTGCTCCCAAGTGCGGGTGAGGGAAGGAGTTACCACCAGAGGCCTGGTGGGTTAAGGGGAGGAGCCTCTGGGAACTGTCTCTCAGGGGTTTTGACCTAGAGAGTTGTCAGCATGGCTGCAAGAGAGGCCCACCCAACAGAAGCTGCACCCCCTTGAGGAGGAGCACGGCCACCGCAACACAGGCCAGGCAGGGAGGGAGCCCAGGCGCGGACACATTCTCTTGTCTTCTCTTCCCTGGTCAGATGCAACAGAGGGCACGGGAGGAGGGCGACTGATGCGGGAGACACAAGACAGCCCCTCTGAGCGCAGGGCAGGAGGCACGAGTGTGGATAGTGAATTTGCTGCGGCAAACTAAGAATATACAGCACAGCGAGAACCCTGGGAGTGAAGGATACACAAGCCCAGAAGTCACACTTCGCGGCCCTAACTGTGAGTCTGAGCAGGTAGACCTGCTTCCAAACCCACAGAGATGAAGACGTGGGAGGGAGTATCCTAATGATTCAGTTTCTATTCTTTTTTTTTTTCCCCAGCTTGACCCAGGTACTGGAGCTGGTCTGAACTCATGGGTCTGAACTGCACAAACAGTGGGGCAGAAGAGGTAGAGGTGGGGAAAGCAAGATGGGCATGACCCGCCAGTACAGCTCTCTGGGCCCCACAAATCTCAAAAGCATGCCCACTCTGATACTTGTACTTGATTCTCAAGGCCCCTTATTTAGTGGGTCAGGTCAGAAACCTGAGGAAATTTAGACAGCCCAATAAGCAGCCCCTCTCCAACTCCCCCCACCTGCAAGCATACTGGGCACATGAATCACAAAGAAGTTTGATTAGAAGAAAATCCACTACCATTAGAAGAAATTTCTGTTCAAAGGAGCCCAGGGAAGGCTCCCTCATCAGCACACACCACACCTCCACACGTCCCTACGTCCCTCCCTCCCTCCCTCCCTCTGGACTGGAGCTGCTGCCGGGGGAGGGGGGCGGGGGCATGATGCCACTGACCACACTGTGTTTCCTCCCGCTGCCCTTCCCCAGTCACTGCTGATGCCAGAGAAGAGAATATGATGTACTGCCACTTCCCTGGTCTCTTTCTTTTAAAGCTCCGCCCCCCAGCTGGTTCCCTACAGCTCCCCCAGTTAAAGTGGTTGTTTGCTTGCTTGTTTAATGAAGCTCATTATCTTCTAGGCTGTAGCAGGTCAGACCAGAGCAAAGCATTCAAGCCAGCCGCTCCCCCAGCACAACCAGCATGGTCCCAGCAGGAGCCCCAGCACCCCAGCTGCCCCCTGCCTTCCTTCTCGGCCAGGCACACCCTGAGAGCTGCTAAGAGCTTCTCTCTTCTTTCTTGTTTGATATCACAGACCTGGTGCTAACTATCCATCTCAGCCTCTCCCTCCCCTACTTTTACCCACTAGGGCTCTTCAGGAAACAAGTTTTACGAATGCTTTGCAAAGGTGAGATGATGTTGAAAGAGAATAAAATGGTGACAGCAATCACATCTGTGTGTATGTTGCCCATAGTCTCATTCATCTGATGCTACACAGCTTGCAAGGCTCATAATTAGTTTGACCCAGAGAATCTGGGACCTTCCCGAAGCAGTTTCTAGAATAGCAGCGCAAATTGTCACCATTATAATGAAAACCAGCATTTATTGAGACTAACTAGGTCCCATACATTAAACTGTGTGGTTTGTTTATTTATTTATCTTTAATCTCCACAGTGGCCCAATGGATTATGGATTATTATCTTCATTTTAGAAATTAGCTTAGTAAATTGCAAAGACAGGATTTGAATTCGGGTGTCCTGGACAGGCTAATCTCAGCACCTGCCAGGCCTCCTGACCCACTCTGAGCCTCTGCTGTAAGGGAACGCCAACGCACCTTATTAGGCAGAGAACCGGGAAGATGTTCGTTTAAAACAGTAACAATGTCCTGAAACCAATGTGACATTTGTGTCAACTACACCTCAATAAACAGATAGATAGCAATTCCAAAGCATGGAATCCATAGCATCATGAATGTGAGAATAAAATGTCTCAGGAAACATGGCATGTGCGTCTGGGCTTTCACCTCACTCATATCCGTGTATTCTTAGACCCGTTTCTTAGATGCATTATGTTCTTGGAATACTACATAATTTACATATTTGCTTTTCAGAGCCCTTCTGGAACTATTTAAAGTTCAGAATAATTATTCTTCTCACAGCTTCCTTAATACAATACTTATTATAAAAATTATTAATTCAGGGCGCCTGGGTGGCTCAGTCGTTAAGCGTCTGCCTTCGGCTCAGGTCATGATCCCAGGGTCCTGGGATCGAGCCCCACATCGGGCTCTCTGCTCGGCGGGGAGCCTGCTTCTCCCTCTCCCACTCCCCCTGCTTGTGTTCCCTCTCTCGCTGTGTCTCTCTCCGTCAAATAAAAATAAAATCTTTAAAAAAAAATTATTAATTCAGTATCTGTGTTTAAGTTGGC
Source organism: Mirounga leonina (assembly GCF_011800145.1). Lineage (NCBI taxonomy): Eukaryota > Metazoa > Chordata > Mammalia > Carnivora > Phocidae > Mirounga > Mirounga leonina. The sequence goes on along the minus strand of NW_023270377.1, from coordinate 54,599,942 downwards.
AAACTCCTTTCCCTAAATCACCATTTCCAGCTTCTGATCTTAAGCGGGTCCAGCAGTTCATGACTGCTGTCCATATGGGCCCTCCCTGATGTCATGACACATTTTCCTCGCTTCCCAACAACCCCTGTGATGCGTCCTCCTCGCCTTCCAAGACCCGCAGACATCGGCAGCAGTCCTTGACCAACTCAATTGCAGGAGGACCTCTCTTCTGAAGACTTTTCCTAAGTGTCTACAACTCTATCCCTTTAATGCTCACTAGAACAACTTTCCTGCTTTTCCTGAGGGCACTTTAGATGTATTAATATTTCAAAGGCTCACACTTGAATTTATTTTTTATTCCTATTTGATGTTGCCTCACACCTAGGCTGTCTTTTCTCTTTAAATTCTTAAAGTGAAGAGTCGGGTCAGCTTCTCCTGTTCAATCGCTTCCCGAAGGCCCCCCAGCTCCTCTCCACAAATGTGAACATGCTAACATTTCAGACCTCTGTCTTTGGAGTTAGCTGACAGTGGTGCCACTGTCCCCCTTGGGCCTCCTGGGGGTTCTGACCTGTTTGAGGACCCGTGGCCATGACTGGGAGCTCTCTGAGGGAATTCTGCAGGTATTTATCTGGCACCTCAGCAACCAGGCTTTCTGCCAACACGGAGCCATGTTCATCCCACCTTTCCTGGATTCGTCCCAATATCCGGTCGTTTCACAGAACTAAGATGTCAAAAACAGAGCCAATCTTGCATCTAGAGAGAGTAGGCAATTACTTATATACTGAGCTTTAGTCAAAAAGACAATAAAAACTAAAAACTTCCCCACCTGTTCACGATGGCTGAAACCCCAGGCCAAATTTTTCTCGCCACCACAGAAGGGTGGGAGACTGCGCCCCGGAAAAAGCTTCAGCAAGCTTCAGTCCATCCCGAGGGGGAGCTACCAGGTGTCAAGCATTTTCCTGGAAAAGCAAAGGGGGGAGCTGGGGAAGACGTGGGGCCATGAAGTCCGTGGGAGGCCCGCCCAGGAGAGGGCGAGGAACCTGAGAGGAGGGGCCCGACAGTCATTGCACTATTTTGACCGAATGGCTCTCCTACCTCGCTCCCTCTTTGCTCCTCCGCCAACCCTGGAGCACAACCCTGGAGCACCGTCGGGACCTTTGCCCGCCCATAGGGGAGAATCTGGGGAAATATTTTCATCCTCCCTGCAGTCATTAAGGCAAGACTCTAGCCCTCACTCCCCTTCCACCCGCAGAACTCCCACACCAGCCCAGCGTCGGGCCATTGACACAGACAGCGCAGGAGACCGATGAAATCTGCTGGAATGTGAGGCTGCTAATTCCTGCCGCTGAAGACTGAGGTGAGCCCTTTCTCATGGAGGAATTTCACTTTTACTGGTCCAACAGAGATACAGCCCAGAGGGCAAACTCCCATGTTGGGCATAATTCTTCGGGTGAAATGTTTAGAAGAGTCCTGCCAACACAAAGCAGCAATTTCCATGCAAATTCGTGCCTGGGGGGGGGAAATGCAATTGGCCCAACAATGGTACTGATGGGACACCCCCTTCCCACTGCAGTGGGGTGCGGAGGCACGGCTTGAAGGAAAGGATCTCTCCGTTCAGCTTTTCTCCCTCTGAGCGTGCCAAACATAAATGACTCCTGGGTTCCAAAAGGGGTGTTTGCTCCACACTGCTGCTCAATGACAGGGACTGCATGGAAATGAGAAGTCATGTTCCCCTCCTTCTCAGGGGGCCCGCGAGAACAAAAGCAACCTTTTTTCAGAAAGAAAGAAAGTCAGGAGTTTCGTGTTTTGTGAAACCAAAAAGGCTGGTTAGCCATGTGGAGTTTACAAAGAAAAATGTAACAATCCCCTAAGCTGCAAGCTCCCCACCGCGATTCTGATAGCCACGCTGGGGCCTCGGGGGATGTAGTGGCCGAAAGAGTTCAGGATCCACAGATTGTTCTGGTCTCCACCGGTAGTATCAAGGTGAACCGGGGCAAAGTGCAATAAATATGATGTTGCTGAACTAGCTCGGGGGTCTTTAAGTTGGGCGAGAGCTACACGTGCCCTGGTGCATGAAGACTTCCCAAGGGCTTTCCAAGGGAAGGGATAGCTCTGGGGAATCAACCGCTAAATCTTCAGCTTCTGCATGTCCTCTTTCCTGAAATTAATTTGTCTAAGATCATGCTACAAGGACTCTTTCTATCTCCAGTAGTCCTTTTCCGACTTTGCAAGAAATGCATACCCTTCACCCACCTCGGTCCTACTCAGGTGCATTGTCCTGGGGTGTCAAAACTTTCATGGATTCTTCCTGAAGGACAGTCCTTTGAGAGAAGAGCAAGTGAGCTTCAGAAAGGAATATGGAAGGCAGGTGAAAAACTCATGGTTAGCCTCTTTTGTTCCTTCTTCCTTCCCCTCACTTCCTTCTTTTCTTCCTTCACTTTTTTTTTTTAACTTTATATTCTGTCTAGTTTATTTAGGATGTAATGAATGTAAGACCGCCTTCCTTCACTTCTTAAGAGTCAGAGTTCAGGAGCAAGAAGATTTCAAAGGGTTGCATGCTAACACTTCTCTGAATTAAAAAATGAAGTGAGATTTTTTTTTTTTCTGACATGAAGCAAGTCCAATTTGGCAGAATGGTTTGACAATAAGGACTAGCTTTGCCAATTAATTTCTATGATGGACACTCTCCATAAATTTAATGAGCTAAATCTGCAGCTCCAAAGTTTTGATGAAAATATATTTTAATCATCGATATGATATTCAGTACTTCATCTAATACATACTTTGCAACTACTTAAATTTATGATAAAAAAGTTTAGATGTCAACTCAAAAAGAATCTTTCAGAATTCTTTCATGGAGTACATGAGCAAAAAAAGACTGAAACTACTAGTCGAACTGATTCTTTCCAGGTCAGAGTGCTCTTAAATTTTCTTGGTATCTTCTCTTTCTCCCTCTCTCTGCACCCGGCTCTATACCCCACTCTCCCGACCTTGCCCCACTGCCTTCTCAGTCACGGCATTTGAGAGGCCTTGGTTACCAGTGTTCAGTATCCCTTTCAGCTCCCACAAATTAAAACACACCTGAAAAACCCAGAAAAGTAGAGGGAGAATCTATGGAGGCCAGGCATAAAGTCCCCAAAACACTTCCCAAATATTTTGACCGTCTTACAGATGAGGAGACTAGGATGAACAGACTGAATATATCAACTGTTTCAGAAAAAATAATAAACTCATTCTGCTCCCAGTTTCCCCACTGGGCTAATTTAATATTCCCTTCCCACTCGTAAGAAATAGATATGATATTCAAGGCCAAAGTAGCAACTTTTCCTTTTAGGTTTTTTTGTTGTTGTTGTTAGTTCAGTTGACATTTAATATTGGTTTTAGGTATACAACATAGTGGTTCAACATTTGTATATATTTCAAAATGATCACCATAAGTCTAACCACCATGCAAAGTTCTTACAATATTATTGACAATATTCCCTATGCTGGACTTGTCATCCTCATGACTTATTTATTTTATAACAGGAAGTTTGTACCTCTTAATCCCCTTCACCTATTTTGTCCATCCCCCCCACCCCCTTCCCCTCTGGCAACCACCAGTTTGTTCTCTGTATTTACAAGTCTGTTTTTGTTTGTTGGTATTTGTTTATCCATTTGTTTTGTTTTTTAGAGTCCACATATAAGTGAGATGAGGCAGTATTTGTCTTTGTCTGACTTATTTCACTTAACATAGTACCCTCTAGTTGCATCCATGTTGTCCTACATGGCAAGATTTCATTCTTTTTTATGGCTGAATAATATTTCATCAGAGAAATACACCACATCTTCTTTGTCCATTTATCTATCGGTGGACACTTAGGTTGCTTTTGTATCTTGGCTATTGGGAATAATGCTGCAATAAACATGGGGGTGCATGTATCTTTTCAAATTGGTGTCTTCAGTTTCTTTGAGGAAATACCCAGAAGTGGAATGACTGGATCCTATGGTGCTACTATTTTTTAGTCTTTTGAGGAGGCTCCACACTGTTTTCCCAAGTGCAAACTTTCTTTTTAACTTTCTCTTTGTAATGCCTCCCATTGATCCAATTCTCTTCTTTTGTCCACAATGACCACTCCTGGATGTGAAAATAAGGAGAAAAAAATACTTAGATGTAGAGATACAGATAGAGATAGCTGTAGAGGTAGAAGTAGAGATATCCCTCATTCCCTTTGCTTGGTTGATAGAAGGCCAGAGTGATGAGAATCTCAGTCTTTACCAACAAACCTCAGAAAAGGACATAAATTTGATGACTTTGATTAGCCATACTAGCCAGCTGATTCTTGATCTAGACAAAATTCATAAAATTTTCATGCCATGCCCCCCTTTGGTCATTTAAAGCCTATATAAACCTTTTTTTCCCCCAGAGTGGCTGTACACTTTTTTGTTTATTGTGGTAACCCTTAACATGAGATATACCCTTTTAACAAATTTTTAAGTGTACAATTCACTTAAAAAGAACATGTAACATAAGGCCTATCCTCTTAGTGAACTTTGATGTACGCTGTAACTACAGACATTGTGCTGTACCGTCAATGTCAAGGACTTTTTCATCTTGCATAACCAAAACCTGGTGCCCTTTGAACACCACTTCCCCATTTCCATCTCCTCCACCGCCAGCCCCTATTAACAAACATTCTGCCCTCTGCTTCCAAGAACCTATTTCAGATTCCTCAGGTAAGTGAGATTATAGAGTGTTTGCCTTTCTGTGTCTGGCTTATTTCACTTAGCATAATGCCCTCCCAATCCATCCATCCATCCATTCAATCCAAATGGCAAGATTTGCTTCTTTTGTAAGGCTGAATAACATTCCATTGTGTTTATATACCTCATTTTCTTTTTTTTTTTTTTAAGATTTTATTTATTTATTTGAGAGAGAGAGAGTGAGAGACAGAGAGCATGAGAGGGAGGAGGGTCAGAGGGAGAAGCAGACTCCCCGCCGAGCAGGGAGCCCGATGCGGGACTCGATCCAGGGACTCCAGGATCATGACCTGAGCCGAAGGCAGTCACTTAACCAACTGAGCCACCCAGGCGCCCCTATATACCTCATTTTCTTTATCCATTCATCCATCGATAGCATTTTGGTTATTTCCGTATCTTGGCTACTGTGAATAGCGCTGCAATGAACATGGGAGTGCAAATATCTCTTTAGGATTCCGATTTCAATTCTTTGGGAAGTGGGATTATATGGACCCCTTCTCAGAATACATAAAACAAATGAGTAAGATTGCAAAAGGAGATAATTACCTTAAAATACTGTTATCAAAATATCTTTAAAAGCAATTTTGTGGCATAGTAATATATGTGTTTTTTATTAACATATTAAATAGCAAGGTCGGCATATTATTCAGGAATAATATCTATCATAATTTTGAAGTAGTAATTAGTATAAATGATATTTTGAAATGTCTGCAACCACTGTAGTATGTTATAAAAATATAAGTTGGTGACAAATTCACAGATACTGCCAGTATTACTGGGGTTTGTTGGCTATGTACATAATAAAAGGAAATGTTACATTATAGTTAGAGCTTAGTGAAAGTACACACTTGTGTATTTTCCTATTCCAATTCATGGATACCCTGCTCTAAACAAACCGTGACTCAGGCAATATTTTGAAGACCTGCCTACCTTCCCTTTTTGCTCCCTCTTTACTATTCCTGTTGACTCTTCCTTCCCCAAGCACCCACCCTATGGTATTTTCGATAGCTGAAGTAATGGCTCACGAATAACAACCACCATTCATGGACCGTCTACTGTTTCACATACATTATTTGTACGCCTTACAGCAACTATCTAAGGCCTTTTATGAATGTAACACCTGAAGCTCAGAGAGCTTACACAATGTAACCAAGGCAACAAAGTGGAAGACTGGTATTTAAACTCAGGTCTGCATGGCTTAAAGTTTGTTCCCATTTCCACTACATTATACTGCCTCCTTTCAGTTTAAAGAAATTTTGCAGATATCTTAATAGGGAGTCTAAAAACCATATACCGGGCGCCTGGGTGGCTCAGTTGGTTAAGCGACTGCCTTCGGCTCAGGTCATGATCCTGGAGTCCCTGGATCGAGTCCCGCATCGGGCTCCCTGCTTGGCAGGGAGTCTGCTTCTCCCTCTGACCCTCCCCCCTCTCATGTGCTCTCTCTCATTCTCTCTCAAATAAATAAAATCTTTAAAAAAAAATAAAAATAAATAAATAAATAAATAAAAACCATATACCTCCAAGAAATAGATTTCTAATGGAATTTCAGATAGAATCAGAGGTAGAGCTTCTTGGAGATGAGGAGTCTTTAGATACTCTCTAAATCTTGCGAGACCAGTGACAGTTCTCACTCACTGCCGTGCTGCGTCTGCAGAGAGGTAAGCAACTGAGTCAAACCACAGGAATCTATCCCTAATCCCTGGGAGGGCTGCACAAGTTACAGAACATGTGGGCAGACAGAACCCTTCAATACTTGTGAAAGACAAAGAGAGATTATAAGAAGGCTCTTTTTCATCTAGCTGCATTCTGGATGTTTTGGGGTGTTTTTTTTGGTTTTTTTTTAAGCACTCCAAACACAGTAAAGAAACATTATAGAGGAAGAACTGCGTGCCAAAAATGATGAAGAAAATGGCACAGAGCGCTCTCCTCATCTGTGCAACTTGACAATGGCTTTCTGTTGTTACAAGTAGATTTTCCACAGCCTAAAAGGAAGAAGTGTTGGGCAGAGGAAGGAGAGCATGTCTTTTGTGGCCCACCCTCAGAAGGACATAGCATCACTGTCATAATATTCTTTTGGCTGAAGCAACCACAAGCCTGCCATCAGAGGAGATGTAGACCCCTGCCTCTCCATGAGAAGAGCATCGAAGGATTCATGGCCATGTTTTAAAACCGTTACATATGGGTTTCTTATTATTCCGTTTCTTGGCCAAGAGTTGTTTCTCTTCCCATCCCACCCCCATTTCCTCTTCTCAAGTCACCCAAGTTGGTGGGCCCTCTTCTACCTGTCCTGCACACTCTGCACGTTCCTGTCCCCTGCAGTGTTGTGTTGGATGCTCACCTCCTGAATCAGGGCCCTCGTCACGCACGGTTCTCAGCCACTGTCTATGGCTACATGAGGTTTACACAAGGGACTGAGTCTTCGTTACTTTTATTTAAAGTGCTGCTGGTTAGTGCCAGGAATGGCTTCTTTCTCCATCGGCGCTGCATTTGCATTGCTCAGTCCCTGAGGCAGTTTGCTCCTTTCTTGTACGTCCGTCAGTTCCTCATTGATCTCTGCCAGTTGAAAGTGAACTCTCAGATTCAGGCCTTTACCCATCCTAATAGGATATTTTGTGCTCCCAACAGTCACTTGAGACTGGAGTGCAACATGGATAAGAATACAAGCTTTGGGGGCAGAAAGATCTGGATCTCTAATCCCTGCTCCCTCACTTACTGTGTGATCTTGTCCAAGCTACTTAATATCACAAAGCCTTAGCTTCCTAGTCTGTAAAATGGAGACAAAGAGATATACTTCATAGGGTTGTAAACAGGATTAAAAGGGACTGTGCAGACCGAGCAATTATCACATTGCCTGGTACTCAGGAAACACCCACTAAGTGCTAACTATAGTAGTAAGAGCAACATTACTAGTAGGAACAGTGGCGGTTAACAATCTCTAACTGGGAAAGGACCATGACGACATAAAGTACTCATGACGTGCAAATGAGCTTTTAAAGCTCCAATCCTGGGCGCCTAGGTGGCTCAGTTGGTTAAGCGACTGCCTTCGGCTCAGGTCATGATCCCAGGGTCCTGGGATCAAGCCCCGCACTGGGCTCCCTGCTCTGCGGGAAGCCTGCTTCTCCCTCTCCCACTCCCCCTGCTTGTGTTCCCTCTCTCGCTGTGTCTCTCTCTGTCAAATAAATAAATAAAATCTTTAAAAAAAAAAAGCTCCAATCCTTTCTCTGTGGGTACATAAACTGGACTCAAAGAAAATCTGTGTACAAATATGGGCATGGACATACATACGCATATGTTTAGTCAAAATCTTTTTTTCTTTTCACCAGCTGTATTTTATTTCTATTTCTTAAATGTCCACATGGATATTTTCCTGTCAGTCATTTACACCAGCATTTTAAGTAATTTTTACTAAGAGAATCTCCCTGTCTTAGAAAAGCATTCAAATGCAGTGGTTGGGCTCAGCAGATCACAAAGAATACAGCATGATGAAAATGTCTCCAGAGCATCATAAAGTAACACTTCAATATTTAAGATGGCTGGATTTACTCCAAGGACTGAGACAGTCTGCCTATCACCAGTCTGCTTCAAAATATAGTTCTTGGCTCCAGTCTGTAGTTCAATGAATGCGATCAGTGCAAATACAAGGTGAATAAATCTTAAAGATACTGGACAAAGTTATTTCCCAAGACAAGAACACAAGGGACAAGACAATCTTGATTAGTCGATGCCTATGCTAATATTTCATCTTGGACTGGCTGATGTGAAGGTTCGTGTTATTGACTCCCTGTTTGAATCTTCTTGGAAGAAAGCAATAGTCTACTTTGAATTGGTTATTATCACAACACCCTCTCCATAGTTAAGATCTGTCAATATTCCTTTATCTGGGAGATGCTTAAAGGTTCAAGGTTTTACTGGTCCTGACATGAAGTAATCTGCATCACAATTCATGTCACTTACACAGTTCAACCTTTCTGAACAAGTGAGAATCCTCCCAACAAGGACTCTACCTGCCATTCATCTACAGCTGTGCAGAGGAAACTGGGTGGACAATAGAGTTAAGGACTTTTTAGAGGGTCTGAAATTCTACTTCTCAATAGACAGCAAAGGACTGGAGGAAACATTGAAAGTTCCTAAGTTCAGAGTAAGTACCGTTTCTTAATTACCTAGGGCTGCCATCATGAGGTACCATAAACTGGGTGTCTTATCATCTTATAGTTCTGGAGGCTAAAAGTCCAAAATCAAAGTGTCAGCAGGATTGGTTCCTTCTAAGAGCTATGAGGAAGAATCTGTTCCATGGCTCTCCTAGTTTCTGGTGGCTCCAGGCATTCCCTGGCTTATGGCTTCATAACGCCAATTTCTGCCTCCACCTCTACATGGCCATTTTCTCCCGGTGTGGGTTTACATCATCTTCCCTCCATGCATATCTATCGCATTGGCTAAATTTCTTTTACATAGGGACATTTGTCATATTGGATTAGGGCCCATTCTAATGATCTCATTTTAACTCAATCACCTCTGTAAAGACCCTACTTCCAAATAAAGTCCTATTCTGAGGTACCAAGGGTTAGGACTTCAACAGATCTTTTCTGGGAGACACTATGTAACCCATTATATACAGTAGGCAAAACTTTGAGCAAAACAGAGCAAGGAAATGGTACAGTCATATTACAGCAATGTGGACCCAGGAAAAATGCCAAAGTAATACAAAAGATTCCCATTCTAGTTTTCTAAACCCACTTCTCCATTGTTTAGTCTCCTTTCCTGCAAGCTACCATTCATGTCGTTCCACTTTCAATCTCTGTAATTCAAAGCAAAGAGAACAACAACAAAGCAAAGAGATACCTTTCCCCACAGATCTGTTCTGGGAAATCTAGCTCTCAAACAGGTTCATCTGTTAGGTACAAGATTCCCCTGAGTTTTCTGTATTTGTTATCTCCTTAGCAAGAGACCTTGGAATAACTCACAACCAATTGCTTTGTATCTTATTTTGCTAAGAGTAATACATGTGCATGGTAATTATCATTAGACCTGCATTAGTTGTAAACTGACAAAAATCCTTCCAAACGTTAGAACCCTGACCTCATCTTTCTCAGAAGAATGTTTTTCCTCTCTCCACCTTTGGCCTCTAGCTTCTTAGAACCAACACATTCAGGAAAGGTTTAAATAAAGAGCCTACAGTATTTATGATGCTCTTGGGCCATAAATAATGCCTCTGCCAAAGACTAGTCTCCCTGGAAATGGACTTTCAGTTTCTCTCAAGTACACTTCAAGGAAGAACACTATGAATCTGAGAATATCTCCTTCCTTTACCAAAAGAACATATTTTAAGTTCTGAACCTCCTAAAGGACTAGCTACCTACAAATTCTGTATTAGAAATGTGGGACAAGAGACCAATTCATAGAGATCATATCTGAATCCAACTCTGGATATATGTGAGACTTTGAGACTATACTCCAGAGCAGAAGCAATAATGTAGAAAGTCTACCCACTGTAAGAAATGGGTAGACTCATTTTTGCAACTGCATCTTCATCCTAGATTGGGTGCTGAGTTTTGAATATTCCAAAGTAAAAAGAGCAGCCATGTTCAAGAGATATGTGGGGACGCCTGGCTGGTTCAGTCAGTAGAGCATGTGACTCTTGATCTCAGGGTCGTGAGTTCAAGCCCCATGTTGGGCATAGAGCTTACTTTTTTTTTTTTTAAAGATTTTATTTATTTATTTATTCATGAGACAGAGAGAGGCAGAGAGAGAAGCAGGCTCCCAAGGAGCAGGGAGCCCGATGCGGGACTCGATCCCAGGACCCTGAGATCATGACCTGAGCTGAAGGCAGACGCTTAACCGTCTGAGCCACCCAGGCGCCCTAGAGCTTACTTTTTAAAAAGAGAGAGAGATGTAAAGAAACATTAGAGAAAATTACCTGTTCACTAGAACTTATAAGTTAGAGTTACGGAATTATAAATAACTGTAACAAATTTAAAAATGAAATATCAGCATCAAAGGAGCATTTAGTTACAACATATTTTTACCTGAGAAATGGGTATTACAGAAAACCATTTGTGGAAGGTGCATTTACAGCAATAGAGCCCGAGATTTGTGTCCCACATGCAGATTTCTGGATCTTTCAAAAGGTGCCAACATGTGCTCTATGAAAGAAAAAGAAAATATTAGAATTATCTTCCCCAAAGTTGACCTATTAATTTCAGAGATAGAAGTCATTTAGCTTAATGGTTGTTTGGCTACTTGTGCTAGAGTACTGGTTTTAGGTATTTTTCTTTCAAGTGAAATTGTGGCTTTATCCTACATAGATATTTTATGACATCTCTACAACATTGATATGTTGTAATAACTAGAATAGTTGTGTTGCATGATCTCAAAACTAGGACAGCCCTTAGAGATTATCTAAACTTTCAAAGTGACTTTTACATACATATCACTGTATCTCATATAAGCTTCCAACAACTCTGAAAAGGAAGTAGAAAAACATTATTAACTCGAATACAGAGGTCCAGAATGGATGTGGGACTTGCCCAGACTGCCCCCTAAAACAGAGCCAGGACTTCACACTTCATGCTCCCTACATCCTCTTTTCCATTTCTATTTCATGTCTGTGTCACCTCCAAACACTTTGTTCAGATACTTGAGACACAGTTACTCTCCCCAATCATTGGCCATAATCCTCAATAACAGAATCACCCATGATGAGGACCACAAAATTTCTCAACTGCTCTCACTTTCAACTCCACACTTTAGCCCCAGCTTGGGTTTTCCCACCAATAAGAACTGTTCACCTCTAAGATTTCTAGTCAGTTTTTATTTGCTGACAAAATCTCCTCACTTTCTGCTTCCATCCCCACTTACCTACTCAACCTGCCGTTTGCCATCGTCGGTCAGTCAAAACACACGTATTGAGAACCTACTTCACCTGGGCCTAGGAAATCAGTGGAAGACTAGCTAACCACTGGCCCAACCCAGCCTGAATCTTCCCCCTCAGCCGAGCCCACCCTTTGACCTCTTAGTCCTTTGGAGCTCCCCGTATTCCAGTCCACACCTGCTCTGAAGGCCTCAACTGTCTCCCCAGCAATTGACGGTCATTTCAACTTTAACCTCCGCAGCATCTTAAAATTCTTCAATTCATTGATCTCCCAACCCCCAGATCTGAGTCCCTTCATCATTCATTCTCTGCTCCTAAATTACCTTGCTGCTGGTTAAGATCATAAAACTATGATGATGGGGTCCATCACAAATTCAAATTCTCCAACTTGACCTAAGACTTTTAAATTACTCTAAACATTCCAGAAAGAACCAAAAAAAAAAAACAAAAAAAATGGGTGGGTGTCTTGAAGATGAAAATTTTGGTTTGAAATAAGATAACAACTTGTAATCACATCAACTAACCAGGAACAAAATAGTAATGAGCTCAGTGTTACTGTTGATGCTTAAGTAGAGTTCAGGAATTCCCAAACATGACTGGCTAGAAGAACCCTTGGAGAGATTTTTTTGAAATACAGAATCCCAAGTCCTACTTCAGATTAGTGAAGCAGAACTTCTAGAACGTGTATATCTAAAGCTCTCTAGTAGACTCTGATGCAGCCAATCCACAGACTGACTCCCACGGAGCTACACTGTTGACTATGCTTTTCTCCAGGACACAACGAAAGGGATTTCTTCACTGAAGAGGTGTCTGGGTTGGATGATCAGCCTTTATGTTTTATTACCTCTTTTTTTTTTTTCTCCTCTGCCTGAACCTGAAACCTGTTAGTGTTATCTATTGTTTACACTCCTTCTTTACCCCACACGTGGCTTTTAGAGCTCCACACACTGAGGCGACTTGGGAGCACAATCTGTGTGTCAGTCCAGGACTCCTGCCAGTCTAAAAATGGCAGCAATGGATGTGCGTCTGAATCCTGCTCTTTCCACATCCACCAACATGAAGCACCCACAACATCTCTTAATTTTCCCACTGATAGGGACTGACACTTGCTTTACACTCCACTGCTCTCTTGCCTCATTTGTAATGACTTTATGTTAGCCAAAATGAATGTTTCTTCATGTCTGCCCTTACAGCAGAAGTAAAGGCAAGATGAATATCATGTCTTTGCTGGACTAAACACTTAAATCCATTGCTGCTCAGTGGCCTTGGTGGACTCTACTGAGTGCGGCTTATGTCACTGTTTTTGAAACATCTTTATGGACAGTGAAAAGATCAAGCATTACCTCCAGTGATGGTAAGATCCAAATGGCCACTTCCAGTAACATCCCTGAAGATGAGTCATAGTCTGATCAGTTGATTTATAATAAACCTTCCCCACATGTATCTTGATAAAAGCAGACCTTTCAGGATTTTTTTAAAAGTCCCCTACCAAGGCTTTCCTTTTCATACTTCTCAGTTGCCAGATTATACAAAATTATAATTTTCCTCATTTACTATGGATTTGATTGATTACATAGTCCTTAAAAAAAAGTTACCTGCAAATACAGTTACTTGACCCCAATTGCATATACACACGAAAAAATAGGTAATACTCTAAATGTTGTCTCTTGTCTTTTTCTCATTAAATTGCAAAAGGTCTCATACAGTTCAGCATAGCTGGTGCCTCCTTACTTTCATTTCTGTAACACTCTTTTCTTTATTATTAATAACATTTATGGCAATAAAAGTAATAATAATGTCTACATTTCTTCCCAAGAGCACAAAGGTCTTGGCCCTGGGTACCAACATGCACTAAAATATATAACAGATGCTGTGAATCTTTTTTTTTTAACATCTTGAATGTCTTAAACAATTTTCTTTTAGTTACTATTCCCAGTTACTAAAGGCAAGAGAGTGGTATAAAAAAAAAATTAAGTAATGTATGGGGATTAACATAAGAATAAAAAAAAATTTTTTTAATTAATTAAATATCCTTCTTTCCTTTTGTTCTTTTAACAGAGCAGCTCACATTTTCAGCCTTTCAAGTCTCATGTACACATCACAAATTCACTGAAATTGACCAGACATTAGAGAAACACTTCTGTTTTCTTCTCAAGGAAGAACAAAGGCAGAATTGACATAGGGGCTTTTCTAACAGGGAAGGCACTGAGAGAAGACAGCTGTGACTTATCTAGAAGTACGCTGTGTCTCTGAGGAAAGACGGGTTTCAGGCCCCAGTCTGGACTATTCTCTTCTCACCCTGAATCATTCACCCTTCATCTTCCCTTATTGAACCAGCCTTTTGGTTTTTTGTTTCGTTTTGTTTTAATTTAAATTCAATTAGCCAACATACAGTACATTAGTTTCAGATGTAGTGTTCAATAATTTATCAGTTGCATATAACACCCAGTACTCATCACATCATGCCAGTTGCCCCATCCCCCCACCCACCTCCCCTCCAGCAACCCTCAGTTTCTTTCCTAGAGTTAAGAGTCTCTCATGGTTTCTCTCCCTCTCTGATGACTTCCCATTCTGTTTTCCCTCCCTTCCCCTATGATCCTCTGCCCTGTTTCTTATATTCCACATTTGAGTGAAACCATATAATTGTCTTTCTCTGATTGACTTATTTCGCTCAGCATAATACCCTCCAGTTCCATCAACGTCGATGTAAACTTAAGTATTCGTCCTTTCTGATGGCTAAGTAATATTCCATTATATATATGAACCACATCTCTATCCATTCATCCGTTGAAGGACATCTTGGCTCTTTCCATAGTTTGGCTCTTGTGGACATTGCTGCTATAAACATTGGGGTGCACCTGCCCCTTTGGATCTCTACATCTGTATCTTTGGGGTAAATATGTAGTAGTACAATTGCTGGGTCATAAGGGTACCTCTATTTTTAACTTCTCGAGGAATTTCCATACTGTTTTCCAGAATGGCTGTACCAGCTCGCATTCCCACTAACAGTGTAAGAGGGTTCCCCTTTCTCTGCATCCTTGCCAACATTTGTTGTTTCCTGTCTTGTTAATTTTCGCCATTCTGACTGGTGTGAGGTGGTATCTCATTGTGGTTTCAATTTGGATTTCCCTGATGCCGAGTGATACGGAGCATTTTTTCATGTCTGTGGCCATTTGGATGTCTTCTTTGGAGAAGTGTCTGTTCATGTCTTCTGCTCATTTACTGACTGGATTATTTGTTTTTTGGGTGTTGAGTTTCATAAGTTCTTTATAGATCTTGGATACTAGCCCTTTATCTGATGTGTCATTTACAAACATCTTCTTCCATTCTGTAGGCTGCCTTTTAGTTTTGTTGACTATTTCCTTTGCTGTTCAAAAGCTTTTTATCTTGACTAAGTCCCAATAGTTCATTTTTGCTTTTGTTTCCCTTGCCTTTGGAGACGTGTCTAGCAAGAAATTGCTGCAGCTGAGGTGAAAATGTGAACCAGGCTTTTAGAAATGTATCTTCTCTTTGATTCATCTAGTAGACCCCTTACTATCAGTGAAATGGAGTCTGATTTGTTGGTTGTTTTTTTTCCAGGCACCAGCCCTACCAGTCCAGAGGCAGCCACAAGATGACTGGGGCAGGAGGTGCAGATCAAGTTCTTCGGAAGCAGAGAAAGATAAAAAGGACTGAACAAAAGCCCCTGTTTAGCCCAGACTCTAGTTTTTATTCATTCCAGTGTACTAAACATTATAGAACTTTTATAGTTCTGGAATAAATTCCCTTGAAAATTGAGCCTGGGTTGAGGCTTACATTCTAAGCTTCATTAGGAGTGTAATCCCAGGGCAGTGTGATGATGGAGAAGAGAACTGAGGCAGGTAAGACTGGGAAGCACATGCAAGATGCTGTGTTACAAAATTAGTCCCTTCACAAAGAGAAGCCTCCTAGGATAACCTGTACAGAAAGCTGTCTCTCGGAACAGCCCATCTAGGGGTGGAAGAGAGACAAATTATCTATCCAGGCCCTGTATCTATCAGATCCTGGAGCCATACCAAGTCAGTTACCAGCCAGCAACTACAGTGGAAGACATCCAGAGCTCCAGCAAGACAGGCGAAGGCCAGAGAATCCGAGGTGGCACAAAAGAGAGGTCTGATACACTTACCATATGCAATGAAATCTCTGGTATACTATTTCCTGGTCAAATATAATTATCAAAAATATAATGAAATGTATCCTACCAGTGTTTTCAAGCCACAACCAAGGAAAAAATACCTCCTGATCACCGGTTTCCTTTGAAGAAGGCATATGTAATAATAGCATATAATTTTTTTCAGGAATTGTTTTCACCTGTGAATTTCATTTATAGTATTTCCAAACAATAAGCATTCATCAAAGGAAAAAACAGTTGATCTGGACAACTTTTGCTTGCTGAAGACCCTCTAGATTAGCAGAATTAAATAAATACCAAGTAAGGGCTTCTGAGGAAACACTAAGAGATCATGTAAGCTGTCTAGGCAGCCACCCTGTTGGGAAGGTGGTTACACAGATGACACTGACTTTGTTAACAGAGTAGTGTGAGCATGATGTCCAGTGCTGCGGGAGAGGGAGGAGAAATTGAGGAAGAATAAATTACTCCCTTTGTTAGTATGCAAATAAATTATTTATATGCAAATAACATGAGCAAACAAAAAGTCTATCTTATAAAGAAATTTTTTAAATTTGTCTGCCTGAAAAAATTTAAAAAAACTTTTTTTTATCCTACCAAATTTTCCACTAAATTATTTAGGCCAAAATAACTCTCCATCTGATGCAATCTGAATCAAGTATCATTGGATACATCTTTAATTGTGATTAAAACACTTCAGCTCAGTGTAATTTCTTTCTGCCCCAAGGGTGTCCAGCTGTCCTTAAGGACAAATGACTCTACCATCATCACAACCATCATTAAGTTTTTGGATTGAGTTGAAAATTCATTTTGGATAATAATGTCTTATGTTAAAGAAGTCATTTATTTGAAAGGCACAAAAGACAACTTAATTCTACTATGTACCAAGTCTTACTTGCCATGAATTAGCAGGTCAGGGTGCTTACACCATTAACCCTAAATCCTTAGACTACCTTTATTTTCAGTTTGTCCAAAATTCTTGAAAAATAAACTCCGTTACTTATATTTGATTATTCTCTACCTACCAGAAAAATAAGGAGTCTGCTCAGGCCCTCCAAAATAGTACTGTGGACCCTGTCTTATTATAGGACTAGTCCACACAAAAGATGCCTCGTACCACTTTGCCAGGCTTGCCGGAATAAAGCATCACACAAGTTCTGATGACTTAAATAACAAAAATTAGTTTCATCATTTTCTGGAGGCTAGAAGTCCAAAATCAAGGTGTTAGCAGGGTTGTTTCCTTCTAAGGGCTGTGTGGGAAGGATCTGTTCTGGGCATCTCTTCCTTGGAGGGCAGATGGCTGTTTTCTCCCTATGTCTCTGTCTCTTCACGTCATCTTTCCTCTATGCAAGTCTCTGTATTCAAATTTCCTCTTTTGGTAAGAACAACAGTCATAGTAGATTAGGGTCCACCCAATGATTTCATTGTAACTTGATTACCTCTAAAAGACACTATTTCCAGGGGTGCCTGGGAGGCTTAGTCGGTTAAGTGTCTGCCTGAATTCAGCTCAGGTCATGATCTCCAGGTCCTGGGATTGAGCCCCATGTTGGGCTCCCTGCTCAGCAGGGAGCCTGCTTCTCCCTCTGCCTCTCTCCCCTGCTCATGCTCTCTCTGTCTCTCTCTGTCTCAAATGAATAGATTTTTTTTTAAATCTTTTAAAAGAAAGAAAGCAATTTCATAAATCCTACCTCCGTTTTTTTTTTTTTTCTGTTTATTCCAAATCTTTATTGTTAAATGCCTTGTTCTTGAATTGTGGGATACAGCCTGGCAGTGTGTCCTCACTTGGCACAGGTTGGGTCCCCAGGTCCTTTTCGTTTTAGTGGTTTCAGGGACCAACATCAGCAAACTGCACTTACGCACAGGAGTAGGTGCTGAGCGCCCGAGGCGGGGCAGGAGGAGGGCAAAGGCTCTGACAGGTGGGCAGCCCAGCTGCCATGCCCCCATCATGGAATCCATCCCAGTGCAATGAGAAACAAAATGGTAAACCAGAAAGTAACTAAAACCCAGACCCCAAAGAGCTATGGAAGTGGAGGCGGGGAGGCAGAGATGGGGGCTTTAGGAGAGAACATTGCGGCTTGAGGTCTCAGGGGGACAGCAGAAAGCACTCATCAAGACTACCCGAAACACAAAATCTAAGCCAGCCTGCACTGAATCCGCAGTGTGGTGCAGCTCCCACAACTGAGCCATGTTCTCAGGAAGAGGTCAGCACCACAGGCCCAGGAAGGATGCAGGGTGTGGGTCCATCTGCAATGCCACCAGATGGAGACACTACACAGGTCTAGTAAGCGGACGAGTGGACGTGCCCCCGTTGCAGTGGACCTTGGTGACCAGTGGACGTGCCCCCGTCGCAAGATTTAACATGAGATAGCTAACTCAAAGGCATAGTGCGTGGGGACTGGGGAGGGAGGCAGGACCATGGGGGCCTGAGAAGGAATGTCAAGGAGTCAGGGGAAACAGCAAAGCCCCACAGACAGGGAGGCAGGTAAGCTGACCTCCCTGGATGAGAAACTAGCCTCTGGAGGGGTAGGGGCAAGTCAGAACAGAGCACTCAGAAGTAGGAAGGAAGGGTCCCCCTCCTCCAGGAGGCTGAGCAGCCCAGCAGGTCCAATGCAAGAAGACTGCTACGGGGACCATGTGAGGAGGGGCCGGGCCTGCTGGACAGACAAGGGACACAGAAGGGAGAACAGGGAACAGCAGCAGTGCTGACGGTGAGGTGACCAGAGTCGGAGACCGGAGCTGATGTGCGGTCAGCGTGTGTGAGTCACGCCAGGGGCCTGCACGGCACACAGTGTGGGGCAGAGCCAACAGTCCTCTGGGAGTAAGCGGGAGTGACTGGGCTGACAGAAGACAGGAACAAGGATGGGGAAGGACACAGCTGACGAATCGTTTCTTCCATGTATTTATGCACGATGAGGGTGCCGACACCTCACCATGGGGTGAGAAGCCGCTGGCCCAGCTGGGCCCGGGCTTTGGTTTGTGTGAACATGGGGCTGGCCAAGTGGGCAGTGAGGGCCCAGGAAGAGGCGGGCACAGAGGGCAGTCTGCAGAGGCTGGGGATGAGGGGACGACTAAGAGTTCCCTTAGTAAGGGAATACTCACTGTTGAAGGGCCTCACATGGTGGAGGGGAAGCTGCCTGGTGACCCTCGAAAAGTGACCCATGGGTCCTATGAAGAGAGTCCTTGTAGGGAAGCCTCCTATCTTGACCCACAGAAGGCGCCTCCCCAACACACACTCTGCCTGACTCTGAAACGCCAGATGGAACTGCTTCTAGAGGTCTGGTCTCCCAGAAATACATCTTTGGTGTTGGCTACATCTTGAATCCTGAGAAAAATGAGAGTTTCTGCTCCTGGATACAAGACTGTGAGATCCAAAAGGATCAGGGCCCAGTGCCTCCAGCCAAGGTTGCGGTCCACTTCTTCATCCACAATACCCTGCCCTTCCCTGAGGGTCTGGAGGGCAGGCGAGGCTGATCCGCCCATGCTCAGCAGCCCTAGCCAAGAGTAGCTGCAATCTCTGAGCTGAGGAGATGGTGCTCAAACTTCACAGCCAAACCCCCTTCCTGTGTCAGCTCCAGGCACCTCAGGAATCAGAGGTGGCCTTACCCAGAGACATGGATGGGGTAGAGCCTTGAGACATCAGAATCCCAAGGGACAAGGGAAGGGCTGCTGGCCACAGGTAGCCATGTCCAGGATTTCCAGAGGCTCTGCTCACACCTGGCTCTGCCAGAGCCTCTAGTACCCAGAGTAGCACAGGGGCCTGGGCCTTGGTTTCCCCAAGGGAAAGAGACCCTTACACACATGGGAGCAGCCAATACAAGCTCACTCGGTCAGAGGCAGCCATGAACGCCAGTCACAGAGGAAGAAAATTCCTAAGCCACGATCATCATTTCAAAGGAGTATTTTGCAGGTAGGTCCTCTGGAGCCTAGGACACCAGTCAGGGGAAGACCCTGGTTGCCCCAGGCACCCACAGAAGTCAGCTGCTAGTGGCTCATGTCCTTGCCCATGCCGTCCAGGTACCGGTTCTGGTCTTCTGCGTCCCTATCGATGTCCAGGGCCGGCGATTTGAGCCTGGTGACCTTGGAAGCCAAGCTGTCGGCCATCCGCTTATTCTCCCGGTCTAGAATCTCCTCCACAGCGGCGGGCCTCTGAGCCCGAGCCCAGTCCGCCATTGCGCCCGGCCCCGGCCCCCGCCCCCCCCCCCGGCCGCGGCCCCGGCCCCCGGCCCCCCACGGCCGTGGCCTCCGTCAGCCGTGCAGCCGCAGCCCCTGCAAACGTGGCGCAGTCGCAGGGAGGCCCCTCTGACCCCTACCCTACCTCCATTATATCTTACAACCCTGCGAGGTTTTTTTTTTTTTAACAAATATATACAATTTTATTGTTTTTAAGTTAAAAATGAATGAATACTTGTAAAAATTTTCAAAACAATATGGAAGTACATAGAATAAAGAGTGAAAGTTTCCCTTAATCCTTTCTACAAATTCTATCCAGAGCCCTTTCTCACAGGTAAAGTTTGGCACGTATCCTTTCAGACCTTTCACAATGCATTTACACACACACACACACACACACACATCCTGAAATATTCAGAAAAGCTAGAGATGGAGGCAGGAGATTTACTGGGAGAAAAGAAACTTTGGGGAGACAACTGAGATGTTTGAGGATGAACTAAAATATTTTGTGACAGGCAATGTAACCCATACATCATTGGAGTGTTGGAGTTTATGTTTGGTTTGGGACAGAGAGGGAGAGAGAGAGAGAGTTAAAAATAATTATTGGAAGTCCTCAAGGGTGGGTGTTGGGTGAGAGCAGAGCCATCTCAAAGAGCCTAGTTACTTAGGGTACATAGATTATAGAAATTGGAAGGAAAAGGATTGTCTAGTACTCCAATCTCCAAGCTGAAGAATCTACAGGTTTTTTTCTCGAGGCGGTAAGAAGTCATGAGGGCCGATGAGCATGGGATGGATGATGTGACTGATGTCTCAGGAAAATGCATCTTGTAGCAATAGGCAGGACATAGACTCTGAAGTTATGGAGACCAATTAAGAAGTTACTAGATACTTAAAGTATATATTCTCAAGGAAATAGTCTTAAATAAGGTCAAATATTTATATACAAGTATTTTTACCACAGTATTATAAAAGCAAAAAAGTTTCTAAACAAAGAAACAACCAAAATAGCCAAAAATAGGAAAGTAGTTAAGTAAATGATGGCATCCCCAATTCAATGAAATTTCATGAAGCCATTAAAAACAATGTTTTTGTAAAACACTTAGTGACATGAAAAATGCTGGTAATGCAATGTTGAGTGAAAACACTGACACAAAACTATATATGAGCTTGACCCCAATTATATAGAGAATTTCCTTAAGAATACTGTTGTGATTATTCTGCCTTAGGAAAAGACCGTTAGTCATAATGAACATGTTTTAGTTTATAATGCTCTGCTTTCAGTAAATAAATTAGAGAAAACTTTTATGTATCACAATGCTTGGCTAAAGGAATGTTTCGATTCCTATGACCAATTCAGGTTTATCTTCCTAAGCGTAAGAAAGGATAATAATTAGACTCCACTTCTCTGAATAGGACTTAGAAGTAAATAAGCCAATGAAAAGTAAGACTCACTTCTAATATAATAACACTGAACCCGTGGGGAGCCAGCACCTGCTAATGGACCCCTTGCAATACCAATATTTAAAAACAAACCCAAAAAGGGGCACCTGGGTGGCTCAGTCATTAAGCGTCTGCCTTTGGCTCAGGTCATGATCCCAGTGTCCTGGGATCAAGCCCCGCATCGGGCTCCCTGCTCAGTGGGAAGCCTGCTTCTCCCTCTCCAACTCCCCGTGCTTGTGTCCCCTCTCTCGCTGCGTCTCTCTCTGTCAAATAAATAAATAAAATCTAAAAAAACAAAAAACAAAAAACAAAAATTATACATCCCACACCCATCTAGAAAGAAAGAAATCAAAAGTCCTAGCCATGTTATCGCTGGAAATGCCATTATGGCTGATGTGTCTCACTGTTATGCTAATAAGCATATATCACTTTGAAAATTAGGGGAAATTTTGTTTGTTTGTTTAACTGGGTTTATTTATTTAAATAAAGGAGCAAGTGCTTAAGACTATGAAATGCAGGAACAGAGAAACCAAAAAAGATGCAGCAGTACCTTCTAATTCAGGATATAAAGGCTTGATAAAATACAGCTTAAAGTTGTATACACATTTCACCGACTTTTCAAAGAGGATTATAGGCACTTTAGACATTTAAAAAACTCAAGTAGGTAATTTTCTTGGGCTTTTCCCAAAGAATCTGTGTGGAATAAAGTAGAAAAGTGAAAAGTACATTCCCTCTACCAAATCTTTCTCCAAATTTCCAAGATAGCTTTCAATCAGCACTGTTGGTGTGGTAATAAGAACATTTCAAAATTTCAATTACTAGTCCAAAACAAGCAAAACAATAAAGAGGAAAGTTACACAGCATTGCTGTGACATTTTTGAAGGGCACTGAGTTCAGACCCATCCTTTTCTTATACAAGTTCTCAAATTATCATTCTAATCATTCATAAATGCTAATAGGACTATAAACTTACTATAATGATTTATAATAATGAAGACAGAGACTCCTAAATTAGCAGTCTATTCTCCATTTTCCACCAAAATAGTCAACAGGTAAATTCCATTTTGCCATAAAATTTCTATTTCTATTATTTCAGTCATTAAACCAAATGGTAATGAAATAAAAATTTACAGTGCCTGATGGGGCCAGGATTAACCCAATCCTGCCCACAGTCTTCATTAAAATTGACTGTGGCCTTCCTCCCTGCCCCTGACTTCCCCCAGGAGAAATAGACACTTCTGGACCACCCAGAGCTTCCTGTCCACTCTAACAAGAATGTTCCTGGGTAATTATGTAGAGCTCAAATAAAATCAAATAAAATTAAATAGAAATCAGACATACTCTAATTTCACTAATAAAAAATAATAACTAAGAAAAGTTTATACCACATCTATAGAGCATTTGTTTCTTAGTAGCAATGGATGTACAATAAGAATATGGAGAGAGATTAACAAAAAAATTTTCATGGTACATTTTTGCAGGCTCTGACACGTTCATGGTTTTTTCTGATCTCACACTTAGTCTTCTTAATTTGTTTTTAAGCCTCAGCATTGTTAGTTGTACCAAAACTGGTAAATTAAGCTTCCTGAGGCCCATTGGCCTTATCAGAAAATAAATTTGTTAAAATTTATTTAACAAATACTTATTAACCAATTGCTCTGTGAAATAGGTATATTTCACCAGTGGAAATTTTAAAACTACTAATTCTTTTTCTGACTATTGACCATTAGCCATTCTTCCTCAAAGCCTTCTCTACCCAATATGAGATGAAAAGTAATAAAATCCAAATACTAAAGGATCATTAACATAAAGTCTTTAATTTACTCATATAGTCTGATTCTATTTTCAAGTTCAAACCCTAAGAATATATACAACAATGCTAAACTTCAAAACAGTGATATGTCAATTAATGCATGCTTAGCTCTTTTTTTCCAGTTTTACTGAGATATAATTGACATATAACATTGTATTAGTTTTAGGTATGCAACATATGATTTTATATATATATGCAACATACGATTTTATATATATACATATATGTATTGTATATGTTTATATATACATATATATAAAATTATATGTATATACATATATATGTATGTATATAAAATATATAAAATCTAAATATATAAAATCTATAAATAACAAAATAATTATCACAATAAGTTTAGTTAACATCTATCACCACACATAGTTACAAATATTTTTTCCCTTTTTTTAATATTTTATTTATTTATTTGACAGAGAGAGAGACAGCAAGAGAGGGAACACAAGCAGGGAGAGTGGGAGAGGGAGAAGCAGGCTTCCTGCTGAGCAGGGAGCACGACGCGGGGCTCAATTCCATGACCTGAGCTGAAAGCAGATGCTTAACGACTGAGCCACCCAGGCGCCCCACAAATATTTTTTCTTTCTTTTTTTTTTAAGAATTTTATTTTATTTTTTTTAAGATTTATTTATTTATTTATTTGACAGAGAGAGAGAGACAGCGATAGAGAGAACACAAGCAGGGAGAGTGGGAGAGGGAGAAGCAGGCTTCCCACTGAGCAGGGAGCCCAATGTGGGACTCGATCCCAGGACCCTGGGATCATGACCTGAGCCGAAGGCAGACGCTTAACAACTGAGCCACCCAAGATTCCCTATTTTCTCTTATTATGAGAACTTTTAAGATCTACTCTCTTAGCAACTTTCCTTTTTTTTTTTTAAGTAATCTCTATGCCCAACATTGGGCTCAAACTCATGACCCCAAGATCAAGAGTTGGATGCTCTACCAACTGAGCCAGCCAGGTGTCTTCTTCTTCTAAGTAAACAATAGTTTTCAAATATATAATACCATATTGTTAGTTATAGTCACCATGCTATACATTACATCCCAGAACTTCTTTATCTTCTAACTGGAAGTCTGTACCTTTTGATCACCTTTGCCCATTTTAGAAAGTTCTTTAAGGATACCAAATCCTTGGGCATCTATATGCTTGGCGGCATGATTGTACCTGTTGGTGGCCTCTAGCTGTACTGAAAATTTTCTTGTGAAATAGGACTGCAACCTGAGTTTCCCCAGGCCTCCTCAACCTGTGAACACAAGCAGAATCACAAGAGTAATTAGAACTCAAATTCTGTTGGTCCTTGCATCCACCTGGCAGGACCTCAACAACCTATAAAATTTCTCAAGTGCTTCTGGAAGTACAAGCTCTCTCTGAAGTCAGGTGCTTCTGGAATTCAGGTGTGCCCATGAAGAATCTGAGCATCTGCTGTGGCTGTCTCTGACATCCGCTGGGCACTTCCATGTCACCAGGTTTGCACGCTCTGCCAGACCATACTGCTGCCCTTCTGCCACCGGAGGAACCAGAGACGTGCAGTGGGATGGGGATGATGCCCCACATCTGCCCGATTGTGACAAGTACTGACGTTACAAAATATTCAATATGTCCAACATAGTGGTGTTTATGTGACTGAACCATACAGAATTTTAGGTTTTTCACTCTATTGTACACCTGCAACTATTATAACACTGTATGTTAACTATGCTGAAATTAAAGTAAAAACTTAATAATGTAAAGAAATAAAGAGAAATTTGGGGAAAAAAAAGAATTTTAGGTTTGGTTTGTGGTTTGACTTTTATAGGCAACATGCTCCCCCACAGTATCCAGAGCTCTATCACTGTATCAGGCGTGCCTGGCACCTTCTTTCTTTAAAATGAGTTCTCCCCGTGAAAGCTCCCCAGCCCCCCTTTCATATATCCTTTAGGCGCCATACCATGCTTACCCACACATAGCCAAACCCCAGCTCAAGCTCAAGCTGAGATCCCCCTATATATTAATCACACCTACTGGAAGGCTAAATGGAAGTGTCAACTTTGGAAGAGAAAAATACTCTTTCAGTTTCCTCTAGAGAAAGGCTCTGTGGTCCAAGTTTGGGGTTTATTATTTTGGGAGAAATAAATGTTTTATTTAGAGCAAGTCACTATATTTCTTCCTTTGGTATAAAATTTCACCAAAATAATTTAAAACTTGAACCCTAAAATTCCCGTGTGCTCACTCTCACAGAGTTAAGCCAGGCAAACAGAACCACTTATATTTAATGGTGTCATAAATGGATTGCAAAATATTTTAACCAATTGGTAATCCTTTGGGCCATTACTCTCAAGGAATGAAAGAATAGCTTATGAGTGCTATTTCTAAAATTAGTAACATACCCAAGAATTCCAGTAACTCTCCACTGTTTCACTGGATAATTTTCACCCAGCTAAATGCAAGTACAAGAAGAAATTGACAGTGGGTGTCAGGAGAACTGTTTTTCTCCGCTGATCTCTTCACTTCTGTGCACTGGTTCTCCCCAACACAATAGCTTTCTCACTGGTTATCATTCTTGGCAATGGCAGATGGCCTTTCCATTCCATAGTTCACTTAAAGATCAAAAGTTCTAAAACACGATACCATCCTTCTCTTTATCCCCTCACTTATTTAATCACCCCCTGATTCTGATGAGTATGTTTTGGCTACTTGTGAGCAAGAAATCCTGATTCTGTTCCAAGGCAGACTCTCCTTTCTATTCTCAAAGTCTTGATTCATGTTTTGAGACACAGTATAGCATAGTATTCAAGAGCACAGACAATGGACACAGATCACCCATGCTCAAATCCCGCTTCCTCACTTATGAGTTGTATGACCTTGGGCAAGTTACTTAAACTCTCTACACTCCAATTTCCTTATTTTTAGAATGAAGACCATGATAATAAGACCCACCTTATAGGTTTCTTGTTAGGATTAAATGAGTAACACACATACAACTGTCAGAAAAGTGTCTGGTACATAATAGGCATTAGTTGTTGCTAATACTTTAGAACTATTCTTTTGAAGACAGGAGGAGGCAAAGCCGGCGAGATTCTGAAGAGGACAAATACCATTATCTAAAAGCACTCTCCAGGGATTTGGTTCATGGTTGAGTGACATTAAGAAAGTCACTCTCTAAATCTCTGTCTCCTCATCTATAAGATGGTGCTAATTGAAAAAAAAATGCATGTAAATTACTTGGCAATGACCTAACAAGCAGTAAACATTAAATTAGCTCCTATATCATCTGTAAAATAATCCATAATTATGTCTGCTTTAAAAGAGTATTGTAGTGAGATAACAGATGAAAGACTAGCATAATGATTTAATATCTATTAAGTAGAGGGTTGATACATAGTTTCCTTTCCACACTTTGCTCTCAAACTCTACGGAATTATATATTGTCTCTTTTAATTACCCTTGTCTTTCTTTCCCTTGCCAGCTATACCTGAAAGTTCAAGGAATGAAGGGAGTCAATGATTATGTAAATTCTACCTACCAACAAGATCCTCCACAAATCTATAATTGATAAACAAACCTTTATCAAAAGTGAGGATTTATCTGGATAATTGAATTTCTAGCAACATAGCAGACTAAGTATCAGCACCAACCTTTCCTGGAAATGACTAAAAATGCTGGATATAATATAGAAACATCTTGAATGCACCCAAATGAAAGCAAAAGAGTAAGGAATACCTAGAAATGCAGTACTGAATCAGCTCTACTCTCAGAGCATTTGCTGAACCAAGTGAACTTGAGCACAAATTCTGTGCTCTAGAAACACAAAACAAAACCCCAGGACCACCCACATTGGAGTGTCTTATATTAGAACCCTCATAAAACTGGGTCCCAAACACAGAAACTCAGTGAAAGAGGGGACTAAAATAAACCACCCATTTCCACCATCCCCCCAAAAAAAGATTGCATGGAAAACTAGCAGTCTCAAAACTTGGCAGTGAGTAGAGTGGGGGGAAATCATACCCTGAGAATTTATAACCACAAGCTACCCTTCCACAAGTTAGCACAACTGATTTTCACTTTTGAATCAGCCTAAATAAAACCTGAAGTCAATTGTACTTAAAGTGCTCCTGGACTGGTAAGCCCCAAGTGTCTAACAGAAGCAAATGCAAATCCTCTGTAGGAAATAGTCTCACTCTAAGATACAAAGAATCTCAATGGATACTTTTCCAAGGAAAACTAAACAATGTAAGGTTCAAAATTACTAAAGAAGGACTCAAAGCCATGAGTAAGAGCCAGCAGAAGCAAAAGTTAGCACATCAGACCCAAAATACTTCAAATACTTAAATTACCAGATACAGAACATTAGTATAGGAAAAGTGGGACAAATGGATAACATAGAAGACAATAAAAAATAAACCTAAATATGTTTGCAATTACAACAAATATAAGTAGATTAACTGCTTCAGTTAAAAGACAAATGTTAAACTGAGGGTTTTTTAAATCTTTTTTTATGTTATTTATAAGAGATATGTCTAAAGCTTAAAAACACAGACTAAGAATGTAAAAGTAAAAAGATACAGAAGGATATACAAGGTAAATACCAAAGAGGGGCACTGGGTGGTTCAGTGGGTTATGCATCTGCCTTTGACTCCGGTTATGATCCCAGGGTCCTGGGATGGAGCACTGGGCTTCCTGCTCAGTGGGGAGTCTGCTTGTCTGCTTGCGCTCTCTCTCGGTCTCTCTCTCTCTCTCAAATAAATAGAATCAGAAAGAAAGAAAGAAGAAAGAAAGAAAGAAAGAAAGAAAGAAAGAAAGAAAGAAAGAAAGAAAGAAAGAAA
>NW_023270377.1:54471491-54571960 GCF_011800145.1 Mirounga leonina | reverse complement strand
AAAGAAAGAAAGAAAGAAAGAAAGAAAGAAAGAAAGAAAGAAAGAAACCTGGTGTAGCCAGTTCCAACAGACAAATACTTTTATAGATGAACTTTATTAGACACAAAAATAATCATCACCTAATGATTAGAAATTCAATTCATTTGGAAGATATCATTTTGAAGTTGCCTATACCTAAAGCCCTGAAATACACAAAGCAAAGAAAATTGACAAATTCTCTACCATACTGAAAGATTTCAACACACTTTCTCAGCAATTGACTGTTGAGATAACATAAAAGTCAGTAGTTTTATAGAAAACTTAAACACAGTGAATAAATTTAAACTAATGAACATATATTGAATACTGCACTATTTGGCTCAAAATGTACATTCTTTCCAAACATTCTTGAAACACTTTAATCAAATGGTGTTTTCAAAGAAGTTTCAACAAATGTAGCCCTACCCCAAAAAATAGTATCACCCAGATGAAGTTCTCCAACCACAATGGATTTGCAACGAAAACACATAATTAGAAAAATTCCTATATGTTTGGAAATTAAGAAACACCCTTTTAAATTACTCAAGGATCAAAGAAGAAACTATAATGGACATCAGAAAACATTTAGAACTGAAAAACAAAATAGTACCTATCAAAACATATGTAACATATAAAATACTACATTATGGAGCTAAAGAACTTACAGGAAAATATGCGGCTTTAATTTTAAAATAGAAAATAAGAAAAGCTAAAAAATAATGAAAACTGGGGCACCTGGCTGGCTCAGTCCATAGAGCATGTGACCCTTGATCTCAGGGTTGTAAGTTTGAGTCCCATGTTGGGGATAAAGATTACTTAAGGGGCGCCTGGGTGGCTCAGTTGGTTAAGTGTCTGCCTTTGGCTCAGGTCATGATCCTGGAGTTCCAGGATGGAGCCCCACATCTGGCTCCCTGTTCAGTGGGGAGTCTGCTTCTCCCTCACCCTCTGTCCCTCTCCCTGCTCTGTCTCTCTCTCTCTCTCACTCTCTCAAATAAATAAATAATTAAAAAAAAAAAAAAAAGATTACTTGAGCGCCTGGGTGGCTCAGTTGTTAAGTGTCTGCCTTCAGCTCAGGTCATGATCCCAGGGTCCTGGGATAGAGCCTCGTGTCGGGCTCCCTGCTCAGCCAGGAGTCTGCTTCTCCCTCTCCCACTCCCCCTGCTTGTGTTCCCTCTCTCGCCGTGTCTCTCTCTGTCAAATAAATAAAATCTTAATAAATAAATATTACTTAAATTTTTTTAAATCTTAAAAAAAAAAGAAACCTATGTCTATCTTAAAAAGTTAACAAAAGAACAGAAAAAAGCCCAAAAATAAGAAAGGAAATAATAAAGTTAGGAGAAAATAATTAAGTAGAAAATGAAAGATTTAATAATTAAAAGTTGGTTCTCTGAAAAAGCTAGTAAAATTTACAAACCTGTGATAATATTAAGAAACAAGAGAGAAGACCCCCAAATTAAAATAATGCATATATAACATGAAAATATTATATATATATGAAATAAAAAGGGGACATATATTAGGATGCAACAGACATTAGATAATTAGGAGATATATGAGCATTATTCCAATAAACTTGAAAACATAGCTGAATGACTCCTATAAAATATAACTTATCAAAACTGACTTAAGAAGAAAGCAAAAACCTGAATGGTCCTATAACTGTTTTTTTAAATATTTTTTAAAGATTGTATTTATTTATTTGTCAGAGAGACAGAGAGAGAGCACAAGCAGGGGGAGCGGCAGGCAGAGGGAGAAGCAGGTTCCCTGCTGAGCAAGGAGCCCAATGTAGGACTCTATCCCAAGACCCTGGGATCATGACCTGAGCCAAAGGCAGCCACTCACCCAATTGAGCCACCCAGGTGTCCCTAGTCTTATAAGTATTAAAGAGATTTAGGTCAGGGCGCCTGGGTGGCTCAGTCGGTTAAGCGACTGCCTTCCGCTCAGGTCATGATCCTGGAGTCCCAGGATCGAGTCCCATATCAGGCTCCCTGCTCTGCTGGGAGTCTGCTTCTCTCTCTGACCCTCCCCCTTCTCATGCTCTCTCTCTCTCTCTCTAATAAAAAAATTAAATAAAATTAAAAAAAAAGAGATTTAAGTCATCAGTTTAAAATCTTCACTCAAAGAAAATGACCCAGGAGACTCTACTGGTAATAATCATTCAAAAAACAATTTCATTTTACACAAACTATTTCAGATTATGGAGGGGAAAAAAGACATTACTCCATTCACTTTTTGACGCTAGTATAACCTTGATACAAAAATTCAACAATGATATTCAAAAAGAGGTATTTACAGACAGATCTTACTTGTGAATATAAATGCAAAAGTCCCAGACAAAACACTAGTAAACCAAACCTCTCCAAGTATTAAAAATACACACACACACACACACACAAATGAGCAAGTGGGTTTATTCAGAAATAAAAATGAGTTAAAGAGGAAAAATAAATAATGTTATTGGCTACATTAATGTACTGAACGAGAAAATTGTGACTATCTCAACAAATGCACTTGATAAATTCAACATTCCTTAATAGTAAAAATTTTATTTTTATTTTTTTTAATATTTTTATTTTTAAGATTTTATTTATTTGCGAGAGAGAGAATGAGAGACAGAGAGCATGAGAGGGAGGAGGGTCAGAGGGAGCAGACTCCCCATTGAGCAGGGAGCCCGATGCGGGACTCGATCCCGGGACTCCAGGATCATGACCTGAGCCGAAGGCAGTCGCTTAATCAACTGAGCCACCCAGGCGCCCTATTTTTATTTTTTATTAAAGATTTTATTTATTTATTTTGACAGAGAGAGAGGGACAGCCAGAGAGGGAACACAAGCAGGGGGAGTGGGAGAAGGAGAAGCAGGCTTCCCACCGAGCAGGGAGCCCGATGCGGGGCTCGATCCCGGGACCCTGGGATCATGACCTAAGCTGAAGGCAGACACTTAATGACTGAGCCACCCAGGCATCCCAGTAGTAAAAATTCTTAGTAAATCATGAATTAAAATGAACTTCCTTAATCTGATACAGGATATCTACCCAAAAAGTTACAGCAAACAACATATTCAATTTTGAAGTTTTCAAAGCATTCCATTTAAAGATCAGGAATAAGGTAAGTTTACTTACTATCCCCACTTCTACACAAAATTAAACTGGAGGTCCAGACCAGACCAATAAAATAAGAAAAAGAAATATGGTATAAGAATTCAGAAAGAAAAAGCAAACCTTTCATTATTTTAAAATGATGTGATTGTCTACAAATATAAACTATAAAAATAAAAAGTTCAGTAAACATGATAAATATAAAATCATTATGCAAAATCTATTGTATTTCTATATACCAGTAATAAGCAGAAAAAAATTTTAAAGATGTCATTTCTTACAGCATCAAAAATATGATGTGCTTAGAAATAAATCTAACAAAGGATATGGAAGATCTTTAAGGGAAAAGTATACATCCTTATTAACAGATATTAAAGAAGACTTTAATGAATGAATAGCTATACAATATGACATATAATTTTTAAGAAGGGAGGGGGGTATAGAAACTTGAACCAATGGAACAGCATAAAGAGTCCAGAAACAAACCACACATAAATTGCCATTTAACATATCACAAAGGTGCTAATGCAGATCAATGGGGAAATGATGGATTGTTTTCAATAAATAGTGGTGGAGCGATTTGTTTTCAATGTGAAAAAATTAAACTCTTACTTCACACAATAAACAAACATCAGTTCCAGGTCAATTAAAAACATATGTGGGGGCGCCTGGGTGGCTCAGTTGGTTAAGCGACTGCCTTCGGCTCAGGTCATGATCCTGGAGTCCCGGGATCGAGTCCCGCATTGGGCTCCCTGCTCAGCGGGGAGTCTGCTTCTCCCTCTGACCCTCCCCCCTCTCATGCTCTCTCTATCTCATTCTCTCTCTCAAATAAATAAGTAAAATCTTAAAAAAAAAAAAAAAACTTATATGTGAAGGTAACTCTACAAAACTTTTAGAAGACAGTAAGTCGAGCATCTTTATGGTCTCAAAGTAGGGAGAGGTCTTAAACCAGACATAAAAAGTTCAAATTATAAAGGAAAATATTTACTGCATTGCAATTAACGTCTTCTGTCGATCAAAAAGCATTATAAAAGGTGAAAAGACAAGCCCAAACTGAGAGAAGATAATTGCAGCACATCAAGCATCATCATTTGCAGATGATGATGCCAATCAGCAGGAATGACAAATATCCAAATAGAAAAATGGAGCACAAATGGCCCATAAACACAAGACAAGATGTTCAACTTCCTCGCAAATCATGGAATTTCAAACCATGGAAGACCATTCCTAAGCTGCCAGACTTAAGAAGTGTGATACAGTCTTTTACAAGACTGAGGGGGCACGAGAATGTTAAGGCTCTGCTGGTGAGGAAGGAAATTGGTACACTTTTGGAAAACAGCTTGGCATTACCTAGTAAAGTTAAGCATGCCATATGTTCCCACTCTTAAGTGTGTGTCCTAGAGAAATCTGTAGATGTGCACCAGGAGACATGCAGAAGGATATGGATGACAACATTGTTTATTGCAGTGAAAATTGGAAAGCAACCTCGATGCTTTCAACAGACTAGATCAATAAGTTGTGGTACACTTTCATAATCAAATACCATACAACAATAAAAATTAGCTTACTACAGCTACAAGCCCACATTAATGGAGCTCAAAAATAAATAAAATGTTAAAAGAAACAAGTCACAGAAGAATATGTATGGCATGTTTTCACTCATGTAAAGTTTTAAAACTAAACAATACAATGTTTAGGGAACATATAAATAGGCAGTGGTGACCACAAAGAAAAACGAGGAATGGATTAACAAAGTTCAGAATTGCAGACATTCCCAGAGGAGAAGGAGAAGGACACAAAGGGAATTTCTGGGTTACGGTAATGTTCTGTTTCTCAGTCTGGGCACTAGATACAGAGGAATCTGTTTTATTTTTCTTTAAACTGCATACATATATTTTCATACATTTTTTTGTATGCTACTGTATTTTGTAGTAAAAAATATATTTAAAGGATTTTGATATTTGCCTTATCTGAATTTTTCAGACCAAACTGTTTTTTCCTGAATTACAAGAATAATTATTTCAGTTTCCTCTTTCACACTTGTAAAAGGGAGTCCCAGCACTTAAGGTTTCTCTGTGATCAAATTGGAAAGAAGTACTTTTATGCACAATCCCTGTGTATCTAGCAATAGGTTTCAGTTAAACAGTGTAGGTTTTCACAGTCACTCAAAACGTGGTAGAAAATTATGTCATATCCCCTAAATTCTTAACAGCATTCATAATACTCAAGAAATAGCACTCGACAGCAATGTTGTCCAGTAAAAATACAGCATAAGCCAAAGATGTAATTTTAAACTTGTAGTAGCCTCAACATCTGATCAATATATTTAAAGGTATTAGTGAGATGCTTTACATTCTTTTTCATACTAAATTTTCAAAATTCAGGGTGTATTTTACACTTTACAGCACGTCCTCATCTGGACTAGCCTCATTTCAAGTGCTCGACAGCCCCACGTGGCGTGTGACTACATATTCAAGAGCACAGTGTTCTGGTCTCCAAAGGAATAATGATCTACTTGGCTTCAGCTTTAGAGATTAAAAATAGAGACCCAACCACCAAACCCAGAGGCCTATTAGACCTCCAAACTACAAAGGAGATTTCTAATTTTGGCATTAAGTAGAAGCAGGTACCTTATTCACAAAGAACAATAGAACTGGTCATTTTTATCACATCTTTTCTCTTTATATCCCTGAATTTCCTCTGGATTGGGCCTAACAGGAACTTCTTGTAAAAGGGAAATAATAATGCTTTGGACTTCTTAAGCCTATTTTCCTCTGGGATCTAAAAAATTTTAAGAACATTGGTTCACTAAAAAAAAAAAAAACACACACACACACATTGGTTCACTAATCAACAGTCTTGACATATTCTGCCGTTGCAATTCATTTATATTTAGGGAAATTGAGCCTTAGAATAGAATGGCTAACATCAAATATGGAGACAGAAACTGAACCCAGGACTGAGATTCTGAGTCTCACGAGTCTCCTGAGCATATATATACCTACCTGTTTCATAAGGTTCTTAAATTTTCTTTTGGTTCTACTTGTCAATCCTTCATGCTTAATTCCTTTTATTATCTTTCATATTTCACCTAATCTATCCCATTTCAATATTACTCCAGCCCTCAGTTGGCTGCAGGAACCAAATATAATATGCTAACACTATGCCTTATTTAGTAACGTTTCTAAAAGGAAATATACAATTCGTAAAAGGTTTTGTTTCCTGATTTTTTAAGGATCAGATATTATAATTTTTGTAGAACAACTTTTGTAGCAATAAAAGCCAAATACTGACTAATTACCAGAGAACTAGGGAATGAGATCATCAATATTTATGGGATTTTTCTTCTAATTTCACTATTTTGCATAGGAAATGTGCATTTTCTTAGTAAGTGTTGATTAGTGAGTATATTCATTTTCCAGCAGTAATTGCATGAAGGTGTTACTAATGAGAATCAAACATTGACTTTCTGGAATTCATTTGTATGCTTATATACACACTCATTTTCCTGGCCTTTTCCTATTTTTTGAACTATTTATTATCCACAGCAGCACAAAATTATTATTTAACGAACCTCCAGTACATTGGTTTTCTGACTTTCAGATTTCATAAACTAACAAAAAGTACAAGTAATTGAGGGACTAGCGTAATGTTGCCAATTTCTTATTTTGCCAATTATGGTTATAAAAAAAATTATTAAAACCTACCCCTTATTTTATAACCATCATTTCATTAAGGCAGTGGTTCTCAAACTTCAGCATACATCAAATCACCTGGAGGGCTGTGAAGACATAGATTGCTGGGCACCACCTGCAGAGTTGGGTTCAATAGGACTGAAATAGGGCCCAAGAATTTGCATTTCTAACAAGTTCCCACGTGATGCTGATACTGCTGGTCTGGGGAACCACACTTTGAAAAGTACTGCATTAAAGAGAGGCCATTTCAACAGCAAAATGAGGGAAGAGGTTTCAGGATATCCTGAGGTTTCAGGATAAAGGAGCATCATTTACTCTTTTTTTTTTTTAAAGGTTTTATTTATTTATTCAACAGAGAGAGAGCACAAGCAGGGGGAGGGGCAGGCAGAGGGAGAGGGAGAAGCAGGCTCTCCGCTGATCAGGGAGCGTGACACGGGGTTCGATCCCAGGACCCCAGGATCATGACCCGAGCTGAAGGCAGCCGCTCAACCGACTGAGCCACCCAGGCGCCCCAAAGGAGCATCATTTAAATTGAGTAAACTCAGGGGCACCTGGGTGGCTCAGTCAGTTGAGTTGAGTGTCTGACTCTTGATTTCACCGGAAGTCATGATCTCCCGGTGGGGGGGGATCGGCTGGTGCTGGGCTCTGAGCTCAGTGGGGAGTCTGCTTCTCTCCCTTTCCCTCTCCTTCTGCCCCTCCCCCTGCTCGTGCGTGTGCTCGCACATGCTCTCTCTCTAAAGTAAATCAATACATCAATCAATCAATGGCAAAAACTCAGCTTATGTCTCTCATTTCTCCCAAGGTCCAAGCAAGTTTCACAAACAGTGACAGTCCCTGAAGTAACATTGGAAAACCAGTGCCCTAGTACACTGTCTGGTAAGGTAGCCTAAGCAGCCACACGTGGCTAGTGAACATTTGAAATATGGCTACCCTGAATTTAGATGTGCTGTAAGTATAAGACACACACTGGATTTTAAAGACTTGCTACCAAAAAAAGAATGTAAAATAGTTCGTTAATAATTTTTTGTATTGATCAGATGTTGAAATGACAACATTTTGGATACATTACCTTAAATAAAAGATATTAAAAATAATTTCACTTTTGGGCGCCTGGGTGGCTCAGTTGGTTAAGCGACTGCCTTCCGCTCAGGTCATGATCCTGGAGTCCCGGGATCGAGTCCCGCATCGGGCTCCCTGCTCTGCAGGGAGCCTGCTTCTCCCTCTGACCCTCCCCCCTCTCATGTGCTCTCTGTCTCTCTCATTCTCTCTGTCTCAGATAAATAAATAAAATCTTTAAAAAATAATAATAATAATAATAATTTCACTTTTTACTCTTAAAATGTGGCTACTAGAAAATTTTAAATTACATATGTGGCCCACATCATAACTCTATCAGACAGCACTGCCTTGAGCGGACGTTCTCAGAGTGGCCTCTGGATCAGTAGCATTCGGCAGCACCCTGGGAACGAACACGAGAAATCTAAGTTCTCAGCCCCCCAGACTTACTGAATCAGAATCTCTAGGGATAGAACCCAACAGTTTGTTTTAATAAACCCTCCAAAAAGATTCTGATCCAGGTTAAAGTTTGAGAACCATTGCTATAACAGGGCTTATCAAATTTTAATATATATACAAATCACCCAGGGGGCTTTTAAAATTCAGATTCTAGTTCAGAAGGTGAACAGTGGAACTCAAGATTCTGCGATTGTAACAAGCTCCCAAAAGATGTTAGATGCTGCAGGTCCTGGGCCATTCTGTCGGTGGCAAAGACCTAGAACATTTACTCCTCATAGAGCACTCACCAATATCCATTACACATCAGCACACATCTCCAAACTCCAACGGATTCACATCGCAAGATTCCAGGTGGGCTGCTGTAAACAGAAGGGAATTGTGTTTCTCTGACAGAAGGGATTCTGTCAAGACCCTTGGAGAGCTATAAATAAATTCTTCTGTTTGTTTGCATTATCAGACAACCTGCCACGTTCATCGAATAAGAAAGTGTGTATTTGTGTTCCCATTTTTCCAGTAGGAGAATAGTGATTCAATATATTTAGAGCTGGAGGCTACTTTTACTAGGCTGGAACATTTGAATGAAAAATGGGCACTCCAGCCGAATCTCCCTTGGCAAAGTGATCCTTTTAATCAGCACTGTTGTTTATATCCAGATAGTGGGTTTTAATTTGAGTTACTATCTGCTGGTTTTAACTAAGAGAAGGCAAAGAAAATAAGGAAAGGAGAGGGAACTCTTCTCTTAAGCTATACTGAGTCAATTTCTAGTTTATCCATCATGACAAGAGCCAGTAGAGATGGGGCAGACCTTCTCAAATTCTCCTTTGTTCCCAGGAGACTCCATCATACATCCAAGAAACGGCTGCTCCCATATTTGAAGAGGTATTATTTTTCTTGATTTCCTCCTCCTCTGAGTCTCTTATTATATAATATATCCCCCACAATTTGCTGTAGTAGAAGAATACAGAAAAACAAACACATTTACAATGGTCTGGGGGGGGAAGCTTACAGTCCAACTGAAATGATAGAAAGTGACGATTAACTGTTCAGGTTGTATCGTGTCATATTTTTTAATAAACCAGAACACAGAAATGAGAAGTTAGGAAACGTGTCTTCTATAAAATTTTGCCAATAGTCTTTGAAACAAAACTATAGAAAGCTTTTTTTTTTTAACCAAAATCTCTTTCATTGTCTATTGTAAGTATAGGAAGGAAAAAACACAGAATGGGTGAGGCTTTTTTTTTAATACGTGATTTATTACCCTTCTTCAGTTTTGACAAAAACCTATAATATACAGTACATTATTCATGCTAGGTACAAGAATATGCTGTAAAATAGATTTTTGGTATGCACACATATACATGTGTGTACATACATATGTATGTATATACTTGTTTTTTCAGCATTTATGCAGTGACTTAAACCCAACCACTGAACTTAATTTATAAAAATCTTAGTTATGAGGGACACCTGGGTGGCTCAGTCAGTTAAGCGTCTGCCTTCAGCTCAGGTCATGATCTCAGGGTCCTGGGATTGAGCCCCGCATCATCGGGATCCTGCTTCTCCCTCTGCCTGCCACTCCCCCCTACTTGTGCTCTCTCTCTGTGTCAAATAAATAAAATCTTTAAAAAAATAAATAAAATAAAATCTTTAAAAAAATATCTTAGTCATGAGAAGTCAGTCCACTTTGTGCCTAGGCTACATGCCATTTGAAGAGACAAAGAGTCATATAATGCTGGGGCAATAAAATGAAAAATTTGGCAATTGAGATCTGTGAAGATTTTTCCTTATGTGGCTATAAATATAAAACAATCATTTATTGTTTGGACAGAGACTATAAAAACAAATCCCATAAATCACTAGCTATAATACAGTAAAAGGTTAAATCCAAATACTCACTGTACTTGAAAACAAACAATTTGTATCTTTTGCATGAGTTTAGATCTATGCGTGGTCATGGGGAGGCACATGCTGTGGAAACTGAATTTGCCAGGAAAGGAAAGCGGCTTGTAGAGCCAGTGAAGAATGAATGAGTCATCCTGGCAGGTCTGGACTTCAACAGGCCATCTCCTGGAGTAGGACACTCAGTCTCCCTCTGGTCCCACGGAGCAGTGTGACAAATCCCTTTTACACAGCCCTGGTTTTGGATCCCCGGCTGTTCCATTCCAAGCACGTTGACTTTGAACAAGTCACTTACCCTCCTTCCACCCCAGCTTCCTCAGCTCAGGTTGATCCTGAGTGCAGAGCAATGTTCTTCCCAGTGATCTCTGGATAAATCATTTTCTTCCTTGGACTCCAGGACCCTGTGATTTTTAGTTCCTTTCTAAATGCAGGCCGAAGGCATTGTTGAATATGTTAAAAATACATGTACATTTCCCGGAACAAGGTGGTGCTCCGTCACTGAACTGTGAGAATTTGGAGGCAAACTCAGGGGACTAGAGATGAGCAGGCAGAGAATCAGTGAGGCTTGCTGCTCTCTCCATCTCCCTCCTACATGGTGATTCTGCTTCCTCTGAGGAATGGG
The DNA here is from genome assembly GCF_011800145.1 of Mirounga leonina. Classification (NCBI taxonomy): domain Eukaryota; kingdom Metazoa; phylum Chordata; class Mammalia; order Carnivora; family Phocidae; genus Mirounga; species Mirounga leonina. Next base: position 54,561,116 of record NW_023270377.1, on the reverse strand, counting down.
AGAGATACTCTCTCCTTCGAGTAAACCAGTAAAGCTTTGTGTAATCTTTGAAAACCATGGGATTTTCTTTTTCTTTCTTTTTTTTTTTTTTTAAGATTTTTTATTTATTTATTTGACAGAGAGAGACACGGTGAGAGAGGGAACACAAGCAGGGGGAGTGGGAGAGGGAGAAGCAGGCTTCCCGTGGAGCAGGGAGCCCGATGCGGGGCTGGATCCCAGGACCCTGGGATCATGACCCAAGCCGAAGGCCGACACTTAACGACTGAGCCACCCAGGCGCCCAACCATGGGGTTTTCAATTAGCTCAGAAACGATGCCTACTCTGCTATGTTCACATTATACATTTTCCTTGAGTTCAAAAGTCCTAGCTTCGTCCATTTTTCCATGTTCATTCACCAAATGTTTATTTAACACTTACTGTGTTCAATGTTTTAATGCAAGAGGAATTGTTTATGTCTAGATGTCTCTAACTTTTCATTTCTGTGGGAGCACGTGAAGCACAGGGCTCAAGCCCAGCACCACTCAGCTGAAAGACGGGCCGAAAGATGACACCGAGTACAAATGACACAGATATAGGAAGAGTCCACGCTGCATTCAGAGTAAAATGCCAACTTCTTTGTGTGGTCCCTGCTGACCTCTGCAGGAGCACCTCCTCTCACTCTGCACCAAATATTCTAAGAGTTGCCTTCCCCTAGAAGCAGCCCTAAAGCCTCCAGCCCCCTCTCCATCCCCTCTGTACCTACCAAAGTCTGCTAAACTGGTGTTCCTCCTAGAGACCAGTGGTTATCAAACTTTATCTAAGTCACCGTAGGCCTTGTTAAAACACAGTGCTGAGCCCCACCGCCAGACTTTCTGATTCAGTACATCTGGGGTGGGGCATGAGGATTTGCTTTCCTGAGAAGTTCCCAGGAATGCTACTGCTGTTGCTCCAAGATCACACTTGGAGAACCACGACTCTAGTCTCCCAGTTCCTCGAGAAGAGCCTCAATTTCTTGTATTCGGTTATCCCTAGCACCTAACACAGAGTCTGACATATGGTAGACATTCAAACAGTACCTACTGAATGGAAGCAATGGGTGAACTGATGAATTCCTTGCTATTTCATTTGGAGATTGACATATTCGTCTCACAGTATAAGAAGAACCCAAGACTCTCCCCCATTAATATTAAGCTCCCTCGACAAATCATAAGAGACTCTTAACCATAGGAAACAAACTGAGGGTTGCTGGAGGGGAGGGGGTTGGGGGAAAGGGAGACCTAGGGGATGGACATTACGTGATGTAATGAGCACTGCGTTTTTTATAAGACCGCTGAATTACTGACCTCTACCTTTGAAACTAATAATACATTATATGTTAATTAATTGAATTTAAATTAATAAAAATTAGGCTCCCTCTTAAAATGGGCAGAGGCTGAGAGCCACTACGCTGGGCTCTGAGCTATAGCACACTGACCAGTGTTGCTGATAACTGCCATAGGAAAATCTTCCCCTCACTACCTGCAATCTCCCCTCCAGGATCAGAGACTTGGTTTGACTGGAGATTAAAATGGTAAACCTCTTCTGTTAAATATCGCTTTTTTGATAGTATTCATATGTGAATAAGTAAAGGAAGACAAATAAGCCACTGGCATGAGAACTGTCTTCAGGACCACTAAATTCATTTCAAAAATGTGGTATTAAGTGCTCTTTCCCAAGACTGACACCCTAAATCAGGTCGGCCAAATTTCTCTGATCATCTGGGAGTCTTGTTTAAAATACGGATACCCAAGGCCCTCCTGCGAAGAGTCTCAATTCAGGTAGGTATGTGATGGGGCCCCTGAATCAGTCTTTTTAACAAGTTTCCGATGCAGCCCAAATGGTCATTTTTTTAATCTCCCCTGCCGATTTTTTTTCTTTTTTTCTTTTTTTTAGTCCCCAGCCAAGTTTAATGTGCAGCTAGGAATGAGGACCACTGCAAGAACCCAGGTAAAAGTTTTCCTATGAAACTATTTTTGACCTAATATTTTTCACCTGGAACAGGTTAGGTCATGGTGCAAAAGGCCAGGTTCTCAACATGGAATGTGGCTTTGTTGCCCTTTGGTTTCCTGGAAGGAATAAATGTGTAAGGTATTTCTACCAAAGATCAAGTTTTGCGTCATGGCTCTATGGAGCTCAACCCACTCCAACAATAACAATAGAGCCATTAGTCAAAAGACCTCAGGAAAAGGGGAAACTTGTCACAGGATGATGCCAATTACCCAATTATTCTGAACTCAAAAACTAAACCTTGAACACTTGTCTTATAGCATCAGAACCATGGGTATGATCTGGAGAAGTAATTAGCATATCAGAATTTTATGCTGGGACAATGTCAGGTAAAATACAGGTAGGCTCTGGAATGTTACAGGGGATGGAACTAGGAATGGTCTTACACTTGAGTGTAAATATGGTGATGTCAACAATTAACCTTCCACTAAAAAAAATTTTCCTGTTTATACATATGCTCTGGTGGGAAAAAAAAATTTGATGTAGTTGGATATTATGTTTTGAAAAGAACTTCCTTTGCGCTAAGTTTATTTACGGTGAATTATAGTTTTAATTCAGAAAGTAAGAATTTCTATTTTTTTTTTTTTAAGTAGGCTCCATGCCCAACATGGGGCTCGAACTCAGGATCCTGAGTTCAAGAGCTGCACGTTTTACCGACTGAGCCAGCCAGGCACCTCTATCTTTCAATCACAATGTCTCAGAATCATACTTGCTTTCCTACCTCTCTTCACTCTCTTGCCTTCACATCAAGTCCCAAGAATAAAATCTTGGCAACACACTCTGTATTGGCCTCTGCTCAAGGATCTAAGGGAGACCAGTCAGGCTACGTGAGGTCTGAAGCATCTCAGTTCATTAAATTGTTTAGAATGAGCACTAACTTTTACAATTGTGTAATAAAAGCAAATGTTTTCCAGAACGGACAGTAGACAAAAGTAGAAAAGTATATAGGATTCCAGAAAACAACTCATGGGGACTTGACAGCTAAGAAGTCATTTTTCTAAAACATATTAAATAGTGTTGCAAAGTGCCATTCGTTCTCAGCAAAGCATCAGCATACAGGAGCCGCCTGGGGAGTGCTTGATGGCATTAGCTTTCTTTCAATAACTGCCCATGTCATTCGTTAAACACCTACCATCAAAAAAAAAATCATTTCTTGGGGCGCCTGGGTGGCTCAGTCGTTAAGCCTCTGCCTTTGGCTCAGGTCATGATCCCAGGGTCCTGGGATCGAGCCCTACATCAGGCTCCCTGCTCAGTGGGAAGCCTGCTTCTCCCTCTCCCACTCCCCCTGCTTGTGTTCCCTCTCTCGCTGTGTCTCTCTCTGTCAAATAAAAAATTTAAAAAAAATCATTTCTTACAAAAGAATGCTTTGAGGAATGAAAGGCTGCCAATGTGCAAACTGAAGTTCATTGCATTTTTAATAAGAATTTTGAGCACAATAAAGATTTTATACCCAAATATATTATAAGGAAATAGATGTAATGCTACAGTAAACGATCACTTCATTTGCCTCTTTCTCTTTTTCCCATGCCCAAAGCCATTGCCTTCCTTTTAAAAAGGACACGGTATGGGGCACCTGGGTGGTTCATCTGGTTAAGGGCCTGACTGTTGGTTTCGGCTCAGGGTCCTGATCTCAGGGTGGTGAGATTGAGCCCAGCGTGGGCTTAGCATGGAGTCTGCTTGTCCCTGTCCCTCCTACTCTGCCCCTCTCGACCCCCTAAAATAAATAAATAAAATCTTTTTTAAATAAATAAATTAAATAAATAAAAAGGACAAAGTCTGAGATGCATGTGATAGTCCCCGTTTTTATGTCTGCAAGTCTTTGGGCATCATGTAGTCCCCTGGCCCCTGTTGTTCAGGACGGGAGCCTGGACCGCCTGGGCCAAAGGAGGGAGGCATTGCTGCAGGCTCATGTCTCTGCAACCCTTTCTCAAACTGACCAAACTCATCTTTAACAATCCCTTGTGTGGAGATCTTGCTATTTGCAACGACCTGGATGGAACTGGAGGGTATTATGTTGAGTGAAATAAGTCAAATAGAGAAAGACATGTATCATATGATCTCACTGATATGAGGAATTCTTAATTGCAGGAAACAAACTGAGGGTTGCTGGAGTGGGGGTGGGGTGGGAGGGATGGGGTGGCTGGGTGATAGACACTGGGGAGGGTATGTGCTCTGGTAAGCGCTGTGAAATGTGCAAGACTGTTGAATCTCAGATCTGTACCTCTGAAACAAATAATGCAATATATGTTAAGAAAAAAAAAAAAGAAGAAGAAGAAGGTAGCGGGAGGTGAAGAATGAAGCGGGGGAAATCGGAGGGGTAGACGAACCATGAAAGACGATGGACTCTGAAAAACAAACTGAGGGTTCTAGAGGGGAGGGGGGTGGGAGGATGGGTTAGCCTGGTGGTGGGTATTGAGGAGGTCACATTCTGCATGGAGCACTGGGTGTTATGCACAAACAATGAATCATGGAACACTTCATCTAAAACTAATGATGTAATGTATGGGGGTTAACATAAGAATAAAAAAAAAAAAGTAAAAAAAAAAAACAATCCCTTGTGTGGGAGATTCAATAGTTGGCATGTGCAGAAAAGCCTATGCCAAGAAAGCAAGAATAAAAGCAACCTCCCTCTCTCCTATCACCCAGGTTCTTGTGGCTATTTAAATGTGTTAAATTCGGACGCCTCGGTGGTTCAGTCGGGTGAGCATCTGCCTTCGGCTCAGGTCATGATCCCAGGGTCCTGGGATCGAGCCCCGCATCGGGCTCCCTGCTCGGCGGGAAGCCTGCTGCTCCATGCATGCTCTCTCTCACTCTCTGACAAATAAATAAAATCTTTAAAATAAATAAATAAATGTGTTAAATTCAATAAAATTCAAATTCCATTCCTTGTTTGCACTAGGCACACTTCAGAGCGCTCTGCAGCCCCCAGTGCCTAGAGACCACCGCATTCGACAGCACAGACATAGAAAGGTCTGTCGGACAGCACTAGTCTCCACAGGGCAGAGCTAAGGAGGGGAATAACAGCTCCCTTCAACCAAGAAGGAGAGAAGGAAGACGTAGGGCGATCCACTATTTCTCAGAGCATTTGTTTAGGCCCACCAAATTGCCCCCCCCTTTTTCCCCCATAGGTGCCACCCTTCCTCCTCCTCAAATCTTTCCCATATTTCCTCAGCCCAGGGGAGGATAGAGGTGGCAATGTGTGAGAGATTTTTGAAGGCAACTTTTAAAAAAAAACAAAAACAGGGAATACCTCTTGTATGCAGCTCACTGGGGTAGCTTCCATATGGACATTGCTCTTATAACCCCTAGATGTTCAGCAGGGGCACATTTATTCAGTTATTATTATTTTATATATTATTAATGTTATTCTATATATAAATTAATATATTTTATATGTTAGCATTATTTTTGTCATAGAATCCTCATACTGGTTGGAATTTGGAATTCATATCCATGTTGCCTCAAGTAATAGCTGTGGTAGTTTAATTTCAAAGATTTAAAAGAACAGTTTTAATATTGATGAAAACTGATCTTCTACTACTTTTAAATAAAAATCTGATTGCCAACAATCCCACATATATTAAAAGATAAAAAGAATGATAACTGATAGTAATGAAGTCATTTTGTGCTTCATGTGGGAAAAACACAACCCTTCTATTTCCAACACACATGGGTGGAGCTGAGGAGGCTGGCTTTAGCAGACATCGTTACAGTCCCCGATATCCAGAAAACACAAAGATTCTAACTCTCTCATCCCTTTGAACTTAGACATGGCCACGTAATTATTTGTGACCAATGAAATGAGGGCAGAAGTGAATATATCACTTCCAGGCAAAAAGTGTTAATTGGCAGTTCTTGACTCCATGCCTGTCCTCCCTGCTTTGAGGAGCCCTGAAATATTGTACTGGTAGGTCACATCTTAAGGTGAAATTGCCATCTCTCTAGGACATGTAGAATGTAGCAGAATTTGCCACCCATCTATGTACCAATCCACACTGGACATCAAGGGTGATCAAGAAATAAACCTTTCTTGTCTTAGCCACTGATGTTTGGGGTTATTTTTATTGCAAGCACAACTAGCCTATTCTGACTAGTACACCAAACCAGAACCAACATGGTCTCTCTGCTGGCATAGCAAACTGTTTCTGTTACTTAGAGCTATGAAACCAGATTTTTCCATGTGTTTGTCAGTTAGACACCCTCTGAAATACCACTTACTATTTCTTTTAGGGATTTCCTGAGAGTGGGTCTCTAGTGAAACTCCAGGATGATGCTTCATGGATTTAACCATACACAAACACATCATACCTCATGCGCCCAGAGCTGTCCTTTCAGTACCATTTGAAATGTTACCCTTGCCCTCTGACACCATTGTTCTGTATGACATGGGTGTAGCTTAGTGAAGCCCTCCCTGACAGTTCTTCCCTCCTGTGCTCCCTGGGGCAGACCTCTATTCCAGCACAACACATTGCACTATTATCACCCAGATACAAGAAAGTGAATTCCTGGGAGGGAGGAATCCTGTTGACTCATCTCCATTTCCCCAGCACATCATCTGAGAGTAGAGAACTACTAACCATTTGAGTGGAGAACTGAATAGATGTATTTACAGGTTTGGTCATACTGTCTTTAGCCTCTCTCTATTTTTATCCCCCTCTTCCAGCACCATCTCAAATAAATACACAACCTTGTAACAATAATGTTCTATAAACACAGCTTTGGGGCCAAGTCCCTGAATGACCCATCCTGCCACTGAAATTGTATTACACCGTGGTGAAGCTCACCACCTCCGAAACTGTCGGCTTAGATTCAGATTCCAGTTCTGCTACTTACCAGCATGACGATTCTGGGCAAGTTGCTGAACTTAGCCAGGGCTCAGTCTTCCCATCTGTAAAACAGGACCTCTGGCACAGGCTTGTGAGAATCCAGTGACTACAGAGCACTAAGCGTGGGGCCTGGCACAGACTCAGCACTCCACCTGATCTCAGGGTTGTGGATTCGAGCCCCATGTTGGGTGTAGAGATTACTTAAAAAAAATTATTTCAAATGTTGTGAATGATCCTGTTTGCTCAAAACAAGAGTGCTTAAAGCTGTGATCCTCTACCCTCACTGTTCCTCAGAATCCCAGGGAAAATTTTAAGAAAAAATCACACATGCCTGGCCCAACCCCACCTAAACCCAGCCCACCCCCCACTAAGCCACCCTGCCCCACCCCCCGAGACTTATTCTATTGGTCTCAGGTGGATACAACTTGGCATCCTAGTTTTTTACAAGATCTCCCCAGGTAATTCTCATGAGATTGAGACCCATCTGCTTAAAGAGAGCATTAAATTCGGACAAGGTCTGTGTGGTGACCCAGCTCACCGGGAAAAGAAACAGGGTCAGTAAAAAAAGAAGTTACTCTGCAACTTGAGGAAAGGATTCCAGGAAGCCCGATCAGGTTTTTAGGTCTTGCACTGTTCGCCCCTCAGCCGGGAGGGCCTACACCAGTCCTTCACTCCTACTCCTCTGATCTTGACCCAGCTGCCTGGACTCTAGCCTGGGACCTTCATCTTCACTCCCTCTCGGTCGGCTTCATTCCAGCGCCATCTATCCTTGCTTCAGGCTCTGTCTCCTGCCCTGCCCTGACTGCTCAGTGCCCTTCCGCTAGTTCACCCACATCCTGTTTCTGACCCCAGGCTGGTCCTGGATCCCGATTCTGATCAGAACTAGACGAGACTTTCCCAGGGCCATGGTTCTGAGGAAAAAACAATACAAACCCTTCCCCCCAAAACTGAAGACTAGGGGAGCCAGAGAGGGATGCTAACCTGTTTAAAAACTGCAGAAACCAGGGGTGGCTGGCTGGCTCAGTCTGTGGAGCATGCGGCTTTTAATCTTGGGGTTGTGAGTTCAAGCCCCACATTGGGTATAGAGATTGCTTAAAAATAAAGTCTTAAAAAAAAAAAAGATTGTAGAAACCAGCCTCTTGGAGCTGAGGCTGCCAGCAACTATGCCTCAGGCCTCCCCCTTCCCTTGCCAACTAATTCTGTCAGCAAAATACCTAATGACAGAGAATATTAAACAAATATTATGACTGTGCTTTTTTTTACTTTTGAAAATTTATAGCTAAAAGCTCTGGGGTTGACCCAAGAGTTAGAAAACATTGATTTAAAACTTGCACTTGGGGCGCCTGGGTGGCTCAGTCTTAAGTGTCTGCCTTCAGCTCAGGTCATGATCCCAGGGTCCTGGGATCGAGCCCCGCATCAGGCTCCTTGCTCCGCGGGAAGCCTGCTTCTCCCTCCCCCACTCCCCCTGCTTGTGTTCCCTCTCTCTGTGTGTCTCTCTCTGTCAAATAAATAAATAAAATCTTTAAAAAAATGTTTTTAATTAATAAAAAAACTTGCTCTTACCACAAAAAAATATGATATATATACCCAATGGAATATTATTCAGCCATGAGAAAGGAAGATACCCTCCCATTTGTGACAACATGGATAGACCTTGGGTACATTATGCTAACTGAGATAGAGAAAGACAAGTACTGTTTGATATCACTTATATCAGCAGGGAGCCTGCTTCCCCTCCTGCCTGCCTCTCCCCCTGCTTGTGTGATCTCTCTCTCTCTCTCTTTCTCTGACAGATAAATAAAATCTTAAAAAAAAAAAAAAGGAGTGAAAGCAGAGAAATCAGTTAAGAAGCTACTGCAGGAGTCCAAGCATAACAAGGTCACAAGTTGGGGCACCTGGGTGGCTCGGTTGGTTGGGCGTCTGCCTTCGGCTCGGGTCATGATCCTGGAGTCCTGGGATCTAGTCCCGCATCAGGCTCCCTGCTCAGTGGGGAGTCTGCTTCTCCCTCTGACCCTCCCCCCATCATGTGCTCTCTCTCATTCTCGCTCTCTCAAATAAATAAGATCTTAAAAAAAAAAAAAAAAAAAAGAAGGTCACAAGTTGAACTTGGGTGATGACAGCAGATTCAAGAGATATTTTTTTTTTTAAGATTTTATTTATTTATTCATGAGAGACAGAGAGAGAGAGAGAGAGAGGCAGAGGGAGAAGCAGGCTCCCAAGGAGCAGAGAGCCCGATGCGGGACTCGATCCCAGGACCCTGGGATCATGACCTGAGCCGAAGGCAGACGCTTAACCATCTGAGCCACCCAGGCGCCCTCAAGAGATATTTTAGAGGTAGAATTAACAAGACTTGCTGATGGATTTGATTAGGTAGAGAAAGAAGGAGGAATCAATCCTAGGTTCCTGGCTGGAACCTCTGGGAAGGACTTTTACTCTAATGGAAAGATCAACAAAGACAGACTCTTTGGACAGACCTACTGATGTTCTGGCAAGTACTCAGCAAAAGGAGGAGAGGCAAGTGGAACCACCAGGTAGAAACTGCAAGAGTAGTTATCACGTGTGCATTTAAACACTAGAAGAGTCTAGTGCCTATAGTGGGTCCTCAAACACCAGTGCACCTCCCCAGGTACCCAAACCTACAGTAATTAGGATATTTGTCAGAGAACAAAGACAGATTCAAGCATGGGAGAAGAAAACAAAGACACAGGCACAGCAATAGATGGAGCCTGGGGACAAGCCATGAAGCAAGTACTAAGATCCAGGAATCCAGGTCCAGGATAGAATGAGAGCAGCAATAAAGGTCCTCTTTTCTGAGATGTATTCCCAGAATCCAGCATAGCGCTTGCCTATGTTATGTGCTCCAGTATTTGTTAAATGGCTTTATTTATTTAATAAGTACTTGTATAATGCTTACTATGTACCAAGTACCATTCCAAGGGCTTTAAAATATTAACTTGTTTAATCCTCACAACAACCTTATGCAGTAAGAACCATGATTATCCCCATCTTTCAGATGAGTTTTACAAAGTTTTCATGTTTTAGCTGCTGCAAAACACTGGTAAATTCAAAGCTGTCGCAGAGAGGGTAGATGGTCATCTGTCCTTTCTACTCCTCTCCACTATATGCATACATACTCTAATGGGCTTGATACGTTAGTCTGAGCCCTTTCAAATTGTGTTGTGTTATTTTCTTTGTGGCTGTTTTAAATTTCTCTCTCTCTCATACACTCTTCACTAAACACTATATATTTTTTTTTAAAGATTTTATTTATTTATTTGAGAGAGAGAATGAGATAGAGAGAGAGCATGAGGGGGGGAGGGGCAGAGGGAGAAGCAGACTCCCCGCTGAGCAGGGAGCCCGATGTGGGACTCGATCCCGGGACTCCAGGATCATGACCTGAGCCGAAGGCAGTCGCTTAACCAACTGAGCCACCCAGGCGCCCCACTAAACACTATATTTTAAAATCATAAGATGTTACTGTAAATCTCTATCGTTCCCAACTAACTACTGCAAGATATGCATCCACTACACTTTATTCATTCGCTCTTTGTGGTGGACACATAGGATGCTTCAAACACCCTGCTACCACAAACAAGACTGTGATGAACTTTTTGTGCATCCCCTAATGGACTTATGGAAGAATTTATCTGGAATATATATGCAGGAGGGGTCATAAGCTATGTATAAACTTTATCTAAATACCGACACATTGCTTTCCAGAATGGCTATATAGTCCAGACTCCCATCAACAGTACTTGGGGGCTCCCACCGCCCACATCCTTGCCAATACTTGCTATTATCCACCTTTTAATTTCTGCCAGTTGGATGAGTATGAAGCAGTAACTTGTATAAATTTGCTGTTCTCTGATTACTGATAAGTTCCAGCATCTGTTCATATATATTTTTGCTAGATTTACCAGTATACCCCTGTGAAAATAATCTATTCATATCTTTTGACCATTTCTCTATTGGGTTTCTTATTTTCCTCATGTTGATTTGCAGTAGGTCATTGCAAATTCTTTATATTAATTCTTTGTTGCTTTTAAACATTGAAAATATCTTTTCCCAGCCTATTACCTGTCAGTCAAATGTATCTACGACCTTTCTATAATTTCTATGGCAAACAATAGGAACTTTTGATAAAATAACATTCTTTTTTTTCCTTAAGTAGAATGGAGAAATGTGAAGGCGTCAGCTTTCATAATTGTAAAATCATTCCTTCCTCAAACTATGAGACACAATAACTAAGGAGAGAACCTGAAAATAAATAAATTTGAAATTCTAATTCCCAAACAACTAAATTGGTGATTAAGGAACGCTTTTGGTATATTCTATTAATAAGCTGAAGCCATTTTTTATTTACCCCACCTTGTTCCATAAAGGATCTGAGGAAGCTTACAAGAAAACAAGCAATAAAATCGAAAAATATAAATAACCAAAAAATCAGGAACAAGGAAAACACACAGCAGAATAGAAGGTCAAGACCAGGAGGAAACTAAGAATGCAGATATGTAGGCCACAGGGTTCAATAAAATTATTAATGTTGAGCCAAAAATTTGGCTCTGAGCTTCTTGGCAACCAGAGGGAAAAGGGAAAAGGGAATACAATCAGGCACAGTCAACGATATTCTTTGTTGATAAGAAAACATACAAGTTCCTCAGGGGAAGATAAGCTTTTCCTGGCCCCGAGTTCTAAAATAATTTCTCAGGTGGGCTTCATACAGGGGACAGTTCCTTCACTGACATTTCTGTGTTCAAAGCAATGTGTCTCATTTCTTGTAACATTTCTGTAAACGCTAATGGCCACCAAACTATTCTTAAACATGGAAAGTAACCCTGTCTCTGATCTGCCAGTTAAATGTGAGAAGGAGGAAATGAAGAAGAGAGGAAGATACCAAAGAAAAGTCTATCCAAGGGGTGCCTGGGTGGCTTAGTTGTTAAGCGTCTGCCTTCGGCTCAGGTCATGATCCCGGGGTCCTGGGATTGAGCCCTACATCGGGCTCCCTGCTCGGCGGGAAGCCTGCTCCTCCCTCTCCCACTCCCCCTGCTTGTGTTCCCTCTCTCTCTGTGTCTCTCTCTGTCAGATAAATAAATAAAATCTTTAACAACAACAACAAAAAAAGAAGTCCTTCCAAGGGCAAAGCGTTCGAGACTTCAATTTAGTTTAAGAGTCAAACCAAAAACATCTGGAAGAATTAACGACATATTAGTTAAGATAACACTAGTTGCTGACATAGAAACCCCTGAAAATCTCAGCGGCTTAACACTGAATTGGGGTAGGGGCGCCTGGGTGGCTCAGTCGGTTAAGTGACTGTCTTCAGCTCAGGTCATGATCCTGGAGTCCTGAGATCGAGTCCCGCATCGGGCTCCCTGCTTCTCCCTCTGACCCTCCCCCCTCTCATGCTGTCTCTCTCTATCTCATTCTCTCTCTCAAATAAATAAATAAAATCTTAAAAAAAAAAAAAACTGAATTGGGGTAATTTGGGAATAGAAGTTTCTTTCTTCCTTTGTTTCTTTCTTTTTTCCTTCCTTCCTTCCTTTCATTTCCTTTTTAAGTAGGCTCCAAGCCCAAAGTGGGGCTTGAACTCAACCCTGAGATCAAGAGTCACATGCTCTACTGACTGAGCCAGCCAGGAGCCCCTAGAAATTTGTTTCTTATTCATGTAAAGCCAAAATGAGAACCAGGCTCCTTCCATCTTGAGTCCCCACCATATCCAACATATGGGAAAAGAACAAAGAGGAGCATGCGTGGGAGGTTTTTATGGGCCAGGCCCGGAAGCAACAACACATCACTTCTGCTCACATTCCACTGGCTAGAACTTAGAACACTCTCAGCCACAAATTATCAGTTGTGTCTTTCCAATATTTCCTCACAAATAATTTTCTATACCAAGGTTCAGCAAGTTACCACATGAAGGCCAAGTCCACCTCATTGCCTGTTTTTGCATGGTTCACAAGATAAGAATGAGTTTTCCATTTGTTTAATGTTTGAAAAAGAAATCAAAAGTGGAAGAATAGGGGGCACCTGGGTGGCTCAGTCGTTAAGTGTCTGCCTTCAGCTCAGGTCATAATCTCGGGGTCCTGGGATCAAGTCTCGCATCGGCCTCCCTGCACAGCGGAGATCCTGCTTCTCCCTCTGCCTGCTGCTCCCCCTGCTTGTGCTCTCTCTCTGATAAATAAATAAATAAATAAATAAATAAATAAATAAATAAATAAATTTAAATAAATTTTAAATAACTAATTTTATTATAGAAAGGATACTATTTTTTGAGGATTCTAATGGTGAAAAGGTAGAGGATAAAGGTAAGTGGCTAGGAATCATATTTCATGAAATTATCTCTCAAGAAGTTTATTTATAAGTAGTTTTCTGACGATTCTGTTGGCATAGCCTTCTTTGTTCCTTGATAATTCTAGAGTCAGATCAAGAACAAAGGTAACTCCTTTTTACCAAAATGCCTTATTGACCTAACATTGACTGACAGCATTTCTTTCTACTGAAGTTTCAAAACAGGGAATATGTGCTGCTTGTACCTACACGAGACCAGTTTAAGACTTTGAGAAAGAATATACCAACTTATCAAAATAAGCTTAAAAAAAACCTCAACCGGGGTGCCTGCGTGGCTCAGTCGTTAAGCGTCTGCCTTCGGCTCAGGTCATGATCCCAGGGTCCTGGGATAGAGCCCCACATTGGGCTCCCTGCTCCGCGGGAAGCCTGCTTCTCCCTCTCCCACTCCCCCTGCTTGTGTTCCCTCTCTCGCTGTGTCTCTCTCTGTCAAATAAATAAATAAAATCTTTAAAAACAAAACAAAACAAAACAAAACAAAAACCTCAACCTTCACGTCAATAGGCATCCCCCTTGAGCATCACGGTGACATAAAGGACAAAGTTTGTCTTTTAGCCACTGTGACTGTAATCGTCCAAAGCACAAAACTCCCAGTCCTGAGGACCCAGGCTCCCTGAGACCAGGATGCCCAAAACTTGGGAATGATCTGAGTGATGATTGTACCAGGATCCAATATCAAACTCTTGCTGTATGTAAGGGTAAACTGAGCACAGACTGGGTAAGAGACTTGTCCGGCGAAACAGCCAGCATTAGAATCCAGCCAACCCATTCCCCACCCTGTGCTTCTTCCTGTACACCACAATTCATCCGGCTAGGCACTGGCTCTCTGGAGCTATCGGTTTGCAAGCAAGGCTCAAGTAGCTTCCTTCTAAGATAGATAAATTCATGAGGCACCTGGGTGGTTCAGTCGGTTAAGTGCCGGACTCTTGATCTTAGCTCAGGTCTTGATCTCAGGGTCCTGAGTTCAGGCCCCATGTTGGGCTCCATGCTGGACATGGAACCTACTTACGAAAAAAAAAAATAGGGGCACCTGGGTGGCTCAGTCAATTAAGCGTCTGCCTTCAGCTCAGGTCATGATTCCGGAGTCCTGGGATAGAGCCCCACATGCAGCTTGGAATCAAGCCCCCGAATCAGGCTCCCTGCTCAGCTTCTCCCTCTCCCTCTGCTGCTCCCCGCGCTTGTGCGCTCTCTGTCAAATGAATAAATAAAATCTTTAAAAAAAAAAAGTAAGTAAATTCAAATTCAAGTCCCATACCACTTACTGCATGAACGTCTCCCAGTGAGACCTATAAAGCAGTGTCCTGTCAGTTCTGTGGGCCCTAAAGATCCCACGATGCCTTTTTGTAAGAGCTGAGTTTACCTTGACTCTTTGGCCTAAGGCTCAGATGTCTTTCACCTTTCCCTTCAGGCTGCAATGGTTAACCATGGTTAACCATGGTTCTTTTCTTCCCTTCTCCGGCATCGGCTTTGCAAATCATTCTTCTGTGGTATGCGGGGATGGTTAACGCCAACAAGCACACAACTGCTCAACTGCTGGAGAGCAGTGCTGGGCAGCCAGATGACCACTTTCACCTGAATATTCCAAATTTCTGTGTGAAAGTCCATGATGTGTTTGTAGATTTATTTCTGTTAACACAACGATTTTACTAACTAAAACCATGATGAAATTTTGCCGATTTGTAAAGTTTTTTAATTCTTTTTTTTTTTTTTTAATTCTAAGACATTACAACCTGGGCCACTTCCTCTTAGTCAGTTATTTAGGGGAGAAAAAATCTCTAATCAACCAAATTTAATATTATTTGGTGTTACTTGACAAAACTAAATAGTAATCTCTTATTTCCCTCTGTTTTTGAATAAGACTAGATCTCAATTTATAGCATTGATTTATTTAAAAATAAAAATAGCAATCTCTCTTTATTCTCTAGTTCCCAATTATAAAATCTCACTATCTCCAATTAACACTGATTCATTTTAAGCAAAACTGTAGCAACTTTTTATTTTCTCACCCATTCCCAAACTGTAAATGTTACTTTAGTGCTTCTGCTACCCCAAATCAGATAGCTGAAGCTCTTTAAAAATCTAGCATGATAGATACCATCAAAATGGGTAAACACTGCAATCCTGATTTTCGAAGTTCTTTTCTAGTAATGACTAATTTTCTTTCTAGAGCTTGAACTGTGATACTTCCAAGTGGTCAGCTCCTGCAGTTTCCGATTTTTTCACCTAGACCTAACTTGTGTTAAAACACAAAATCATGGTAGTCCGACTTCAAAGGATGGGGACACAGAATGTAAAGCATCAGGATTAAAAAGTAAAAAGGCAGACATCTTGGGGCACCTGGGTGACTCAATCGGTTAAGCGTCCACCTCTTGATCTCAGCTCAGATCTTGATCTCAGGGTCATGAGTTCAAGCTCCAGGTTGGGCTCCACACTGGGTACAGAGCTTACTTTATTTATTTATTTATTTTTTAAGATTTTATTTATTTATTTGAGAGAGAGAGAATGAGAGAGAGAGAACACATGAGAGGGGACAGGGTCAGAGGACGAAGCAGACTCCCTGCCGAGAAGGGAGCCCGATGCGGGACTCGATCCAGGGACTCCAGGATCATGACCTGAGCGAAGGCAGTCGCTTAACCAACTGAGCCACCCAGGCGCCCCAGAGCTTACTTTAAAAGATTTAAAAAAAGGGGCACCTGGGTGGCTCAGTCGCTAGGCGTCTGCCTTCGGCTCAGGTCATGATCCCAGGGTCCTGGGATCAAGCCCCACATCGGGCTCCCTGCTCAGCGGGAAGCCTGCTTCTGCCTCTCCCACTCCCCCTGCTTGTGTTCCCTCTCCTGCTGTGTCTCTCTCTGTCAGATAAATAAATAAATAAATCTTTAAAAAACAAAATTTAAAAAAAAACGGCAGAGATCAGATATCTCGATGTTTGGGAGCGTATATAAGTCATCAAGAGATGGGTTTGTTTTTTATTTTTCACAGAGATATTTGAAGCTAGAGTTTTATATGAGTTACAGATAGAACGGACCATGAAGATCATATAGTCCTACCCTTCTTTAAAAAAAAAAAAAAGATAAGCACCTTTGTTTTGGACTTTGATGGCCAGGGCTCAAATCTTGACTCCGTCATCTTCCATTCTATGAAGTTGATCAAGTAGACTGTCTTCTATATAACTCTATCTTCTATAAAACAGCGTAATAATGAAATTTACCTCATGCGTTTTGTGAAGAATAAACAAAATTATATAGATATATATTTGGGAGGAACACTCAGGAAGAACCTATCTTTTAGTAAATGCTTGACAAATACTAGATTTTTAAAAATATAGATTAAGAAGTTAAGGCCAGGGAGGTTATGTGACTTACCCGGTATGACAACACAGGGAGCGCTGGAATTCCTGGTCTTCCTACTCTACACCAGTGAGTTGACTTTGCCATTTTCTTTCTTACAAATGTTTTGATCCAGTAAATGTTTCGATCTGCTATAAACATTGCCTAGCATTAAAGCAACAGCTGAGGCAAATGCAAGTGTTTTCCTCAAGAATAAAAAAAGAGACTTCCAGGGGGCACCTGAGTGGCTCAGTCAGTTAAGCGTCTGCCTTCGGCTCAGGTCATGATCCCAGGGTCCTGGGATCGAGCCCCACATACGGCTCCCTGCTCCACAGGAAGCCTGCTTCTCCCTCTCCCGCTCCCCCTGCTTGTGTTCCCTCTCTCGCTGTTTCTCTCTCTGTCAAATAAATAAAATCTTTAATAAAAAAAGAAAAAGAGAGACTTCCACAGGTACGGATGCAACTTGCAGAGAGTTTTCTAATTGAAGGCACTTCTGTAATACTGCCCACATTTTCATAGTAATTTATGGTGACTTTGCTGTTGTTCCCATTAGTTGCTACTCTTCCTGTCCTGTGAGAAGCAGGATTAGTACTATCCCTACTTACAAAAATGGAAGCTGGAGAAGAGCTGATCACAGAAACCAATCTCCCTATAAGCCTGCACTTTTATGAAATGACACAAAGATTTAGCTAGATTTATCAACTTCTTCCAGGAAATGTAAACATCTAAATTTTTATTTCTTCTATATATAGGACTAACTCCAAGGGAAAAAAAATCCAATTTGTATGTCACAAAAGATCAAATGAAGCCAAACAAGTCTTCTAGAATAAATTTGAGACAGAAAGTAATTCCATTATCACCACCAGAGTAACATGCCCTGGTTTAATAGTAATTTTTTAAATCTTAGGCCATCTCATACACTAAAGAAATGCAAATAAGCTATATTTTGTTTTAATTTGGGGATGAAAGGAAAAGGGATTATAAGCTCACCCAACTTTTAATAGTTTAAAAGAGGATTTTAAAACCTTTCATAGGCAAGTATCCAGATACCAGGGTATCTGTTACAATGTTATTTGTATAATGTGTAAAATAGACCACAGGGGTGCCTGGGTGACTCAGTCGTTAAGCATCTACCTTCGTTAAGCATCTACCTTCAGCTCAGGTCATGATCCCGGGGTCCTGGGATTGAGCCCCACATCAGGCTCCCTGCTCAGTGGAGAGTCTGCTTCTCCTTCTCCCCCTGCCCCTCCCTGCCACTCATGCTCGCGCTCTCACTCACTCGCTCACTCTCAAATAAATAATTAAAAAATAATAAAAATAAAGTAGACAATAATTTAAATACCCCATAAGGGGAGGACAGTAAATAAATTATGGCATATCACTATTATGGAATATTATACAACCATCAACACTGATGATAAGGCATATATCCATCATGTAAAAATGTTATATTAATGAGAAAAAAGCAGTTATAAATAGTAATTTGTTATGGTCCCATTTTGATAAAAATCTAAGTGAAAAACATACATCATATGCATAGGAATACATAAAAAGGAAAGGTTGGAAAAACACACCTCAAAATAAAAATAAGGTTTATTTCTGGGTAGTAGAATTATTTTCTTTTTTATATTTTCTAACTGTTTAATATGTTTCACTTGCTAAAAAGAGTAATAAAGTTTGGGACACCTGGGTGGCTCAGTCGGTTAAGCATCTGCCTTTGACTCAGGTCATGATCCCAGGGTCCTGGGATTGAGTCCTGCACTGGGCTCTGGGCTCAGCGGGGAACATGCTTCTCCCTCTCCCATTCCCCCTGCTTGTGCTCTCTCTCTTTCTCTCTGACAAATAAATAAAATCTTTTTAAAAAATAAAATCAGAAGCAGAACTAAGACCAAAACACAAAGGTTCAGAATTTCAATTCCCATTACTAAAGTTCATTAATTCAATAAATAGTTATTATGCAGCTAGAATTTAAGGAGCATAAGGATAAGTCATAAACAGATCCTACTCTCAGAGACCAGTTACTAAGAGAATAAAGAATCTACTTGAATTAAAAAAGAGATAGTGCCACAGAAAGGTTTGTATGAAGGAAAGCTTTCTTTTTACTCAGGGAGTTAAGGAAGTATCATTAAACAAACAAACAAAAAAAACACAACAGAGGTTTGATATTGGAAAGTTGAATTTGTATGGTTATATGATGTGTGTTACCTGAGGAAAATGAACTCTGTATAGTTTTAGGTGAAAAAAAAACAAGTTTTGATGCGCCTGGGTGGCTCAGTCGTTAAGCGTCTGCCTTCAGCTCAGGTCATGATCCCAGGGTCCTGGGATCAAGTTCCGCATTGGGCTCCCTGATCGGTGGGGAGTCTGCTTCTTCCTCTCCCTCTGCTCGTGTGCTCTCTCTCTCCTTCTCTGTCAAATAAACAAATAAAATCTTAAAACAAAAAAAAACAAGTTTCAAAATAATATGTGTGTTTAATAAACACATATACCTTAGAAACGTATACGCCAAAATGTTAAAATGGTATCTCTAGATAGGGAAACCACAGGTTTGTTTTTTTCAATCATTTTGCTATCTATCATGTCCTATCCTACCACAATAAACCTAAAGGGTGTATTACAATCAATAAATGGGGAAAACCTGCCCATCGTGACCAAATAAAAGCTTGCATCATGCCATGATCAGGGCAGACTATGAAGGAACTAATGTTGGCATGTGATAGATTGTGACCAGGATACAGGACTTGCCGCCTTTTCTGACATACCGGGCTCTGACTTTCTCCATCTGACAACATTGAATGAGTGGTACAAAATTATCATCTCTACTTTGGGGTAACATTCGGAGAACTAAGTAGAGGTCTACAAACTGAAAAAAGGATCAAAATAACCAGAACTCGTGTGTTCGCGATTATATGACCATGAATCATCAGTAGGACTTCACAAAGAACTGGTCGCGTCTGGGGACAATATAGTCAGCTTCTAACACAGGAAAGTAGCAGGCCTGGTAGATCACAGAACTTAAGCTGATAAAAACCTAGCCTGACTTTAGGAAGGCTTTAGATCCCGTCCTATAAGACATGCTGGGAAAATATGAACAGGAGCAGACAACTCTTCACTAGCTAACTACAGCCTGATAGGGAAGCAGTAAGCTAAAACACTCGAATTTAGGAGATCACAAATAGTGTTTTGTAACATCAGACCAAACAACAGAGATATGCCAAAAAGGGTGTTGAGAAGGGAAAACGACAAGTTAAGATGAAACAGTATAAATCACCAGAAACAAAATTCAGAATTAAACTTAGTAAGAAAAATGTGCTCGAAACATACCTTGATGGGGGGAGATAAAGAATTAGAAATGATTTGGATAGAAATCTGACTTACCAATAGGCATTGCAATAGCCATGAGAACAATGTTCTGACATGGCTATGGAATCAGGGCTGTAACATACAAATGCACGTGGGACACACCCACATTAGCATTGACCACACGGCGCTGTCATTATTTGTTGGCAAGTCTTGCTCTCCCTCAAGTTGTTTTTTTTTTTTCTTTGCTGTATTCCCAGTACCTAGCAGAGCCTGGCAAGAGGAGTCTTTCAATAAATCCTTAAGAATGAATGAGATCATCCTCCCATCTTCCTCAGGATACCCCAATAAAGCACTAAGTTCACTCTTGGCTCTATATTTAAAGATGGATATGAATAATTTTCTGACCATTCAGGGGAGAACTTAGAAATGCTGAGAGGTCAGTAAATGAGAACAGGATTATCAGTTTATAGAACTGGATTCTTCAATTTATGGAAGAGAAAGCCGGACTGTATTAGTTACAATGCTCAAATTCTGAAGAAATCTGACAAAGGAGACATCTTTTTCTACTAAAAACGTCCCCAAATGGAGGAGTAAGAAGCCCAGATTAGAGAAATGGACCATTAAATGTTGTAATGGAGACTAACAACATCAACAACAACAAAGTTAAAATACATTTTACTAAATGTTTTCACAAAAGAGCCGGCTCCTCAGCTCCACTGATGAGGGTGGTATGTGAGCCCTTGTCAATTAAGGAGCTAACCTCTCAAAAGCAAGCCCCTTCCAGAGCCAGAGCCCCACAATTTCATGATAAATAAGAATAATCAGACATCATCAGAAGGCTTGCATGAAAATGCGAAACCCAATTTTATTTTTATGATATTTATGTTGAATGCATCATAGAGGTCTATATCAACAGAATATAAAATATACTGTGGGTAGACAGGAAGTAGATTTCTGGAAAGTCCCCATACTTATCTCTTCATGTATATTTGCATATATTTCTATGTTTTAAAAATTAGCTGGTTATTTAGTAATTCAGAATGCTCTAAATGAAACCTGATATCGAATATAATTATTTCAGTTTCAAAATGCATGACCTGGGCGCCTGGGTGGCTCAGTTGGCTAAGCGACTGCCTTCGGCTCAGGTCATGGTCCCAGAGTCCTGGGATCGAGTCCCACATCTGGCTCCTGGCTCGGCGGGGAGCCTGCTTCTCCCTCTGACCCTCTCCCCTCTCATACTGTTTCTCTCTCTCTCTCTCAAATAAGTAAATAAATAAAATTTTTTTAAAAATGCATGACCTTTGTACCTAATGTGTTCAGTATACCCAGTAATATATGGTTGTAGGGAGAAATTGTGAGAAAACAACCTAACTCTTGTTGATTCATCTGATGTATTTATTGAATATTATATTGTTCTATTCTTTGGCCATTATTTTTATTTGCAATACATAACTGTTCTAATAATCCACCATAAAGAACTGCCACCATAAAGAACCTTTGGATTTCTTCTCCTGTCCAAATAACAATGAAAGGGTTCCCCAAACCTACTGATTTAGCACCAAATTTAAATAAGCCCAGAGACACTCTCACTTTTCACATTGAGTAGAACAAGGTCAGATTGGGCATCTTCCAAATGTAAAGGCTTAATTGGACTAATTCTTTCATGATAATAATGTATATTTAAGATAGCCACTAAAAATTGTCAATGCTAATTTAGTAGATCAATTCCATTAAATGCTTTGAACTTTTCACCACTTGCTAATCTCATTTATTAAAGCTGCTGTTTTTGTTGAAAATCTGAAGCTGTAACTTAATATCAAATTACAACAATTCCAGCCAGACCTAAGAAATATTTCTTTATATGTGAAATATAACCTTAAAGGATCTTAAGTTGTGTTCAATTGTAAGATTCTAGCCATAAAATTTCCTGCAGCCAAAATGCAGAGAGATCCTATGAGTCTACTGGCAATTGGCGCTATTGTAAGAAGCGTGCAGCAGTGTTTCTATTTCAGAAATACATGTTTCTGCTGTCTGAAGCAAAGCTTTAACATCTGTGATTATTGATTATAGACCAACCTCCATATAACTATGTGGTTCGGATTTTTATACCAAACACCATGTCATTTAGGTAATAGTTCAATTCAGATCAATAAAAATGTCAAGATTTTGCTCAACATTCTGATGAACAACTTAAGCAATATAACTCCTCAAGGTAAAAATAATAATGTATCTGTTAATTAGCTAAGGAAGAATTTGGAGAGAAGAGACTCCACGCCACGATCACATAGCCAACCATGTGTAACATTTGTTTGGAACTAGACTTCCAAAGCTATTTTTATTCCCCGTGATTTACCACCAGTATCCTCTGGGTGATAGTGGAGGAAACAGATGCTGGGAATCTCTCTCTGCTCAGTTCCTGAGAGGAGAATTCTGACTCACAGCCCTGCCAGCTCCCTGCTTTGTACTCACATGCCGAGGGTGGCGGAGTGAAACGTAAATGACTGCCTGATTTCCAGTCTCCCATTGCCAGTTTCCTCAAAGTTTCCACTTACGCATTTGACTCCTTTACCAACTTCGTTTGAAGTTCCCATTCCAAAATCCTGAACAGCATGTTCCCAGGATACATTCAATTTTTTTTTTAATTCATTCAGTGGGGATTTTCCAACTGAAATAAAAAAATAAATTGAAACTGGGGAGTGGGCGTTCTTTTTGGGGGAGGAGTTTTTCTTTCACCTTTGACTGGGAGTACTGATTTCCGCAGAGGGAAGGTGCAAGGGAAAAAGAAATTGAAAAATATTCCCTGCCAAGCTCCAAGCACACTTTCTTATGGAGAATCATAAACCTTACCAAAGTTTCCTGGACCCTGTTATTTATTGTGAACAGATTTGAACTAAAATAGATCTGCATCTATTTGGAGATTATATTTAAATTGTTAATAAAAAATTAATGTTTATTAAATTTCCACAAAGCTTAGAGCCTTATTCTTTCTTAATGAATCTAAGCTAACAAGAATATAAGGGAGGAGGGGGGACTCTATGCAGTTTAAATACCTTTCATAATGGATTTATAACAGAAGTGTGTTACAGATTGAGAACTCGGTTTCACAAGGCAACAGTTTCTATTAAAACTACTATTTTATGGAGAAATTAAATTCACTAGCCAGTCTATGTTTTTACAAAGCTTTTTTAAAAAACCTACTTTATTTGAAACAATAGGACCTATATAGGGGACTTTTACAATTTAATTTTATGTAAACCAATGGGTTTCCTTATCAAGCACCACTGAATTACCTAAATGTTTACTTATTAATCCTGTTAGTGTTTAATGACAGCCTAGAATAATTGACTTAGGCTATTTTTACATTAGAAAACTTAGCAATTGTTAACTGCATTTCAGATAAAATGAGTTTAAGCAGATGAATTAGGCCTCACAACATAACTGCAACAACTTCTGTTGGTGTCTCTATGTGACACTGAAGCACAAAGTCAATTTATTAATCTAATGGAAATTTATCCATGCGGGGGGGGGGCGGTTATTAGCATAAAGATCAAGCAAACCACCTAAAGACTAAATTATAGCTTTTCTTTCATAAAGACATCTAACCACACTCAAGGTTACCACCATATGATTCTCTGTGGGAGACCCCACTCGTAGATTGGGCACAAAATCACTACCACCAAATAAATATTTCTTCCTAGCCACACACACACACACACACACATAAAAAAAATATACATATATGTATATACCGTGCCAAATTAGTAACATTCTATTGGAAAATGAGGCAATTTGAATGAGGAAAACTACTTTATGAAAAAACGTGGTGAGATCCCACACTGAGCAGAGAAACTTAAAATGCAAGAGATCCTCCAGTGGAAAATCATCCCAAACCACTACACAACAAGCAAAAAGTCAACATAAAAATTTTGACTTAAAAAAATCCACTTGCGGGGCACCTGGGTGGCTCAGTCGTTAAGCATCTGCCTTCGGCTCAGGTCATGATCCCAGGTTCCTGGGATCGAGCCCCGCACCGGGCTCCCTGCTCAGCTGGAAGCCTGCTTCTCCCTCTCCCACTCCCCCTGCTTGTGTTCCCTCTCTCACTGTGTCTCTGTCAGATAAATAAATAAAATCTTAAAAAAAAAAAAAAATCCACTTGCCAATAATATTTGCACAGACATTAAATGAAAACCACACACACACAAAAAAAATGTATATGATGCTGAAAACTCCTTTCGTACCTGCAACAAATAACGGATGCTTAACAGTTTACACTCTTGGGCTCAATGTATGTACAAAAACACCAAAATAACCAATCAACTTGATCAGAGCAAAGAAAGTCAAATATCTGGGTGATCCAAACAACTATTTGGCCACCCAGACAGAGAAACTCACCACTTTACATACAAATGACAAAAGACAGGGTCAGCAATATGTTCATGGGGACACAGACAGGAGCAGGGGTAAATTTTTTCAATGAATACATCAAATCTGGTATATGAATCACAAAACTAAAATCCCTCCAATACACTCAAATACAGCTGCCTAATCTAAAAGTCCCAGTCTCAGCACCAACAGAGATAAAACATACTTTCATTTTAATGATCCCTGATGCCATCAAATGGCCTAATAAGTGTAATATTGAAGATCAATTCTATAGCATCTCAAGGGTTAAGTTCTGTGTTGTGAATAATTTTGAGAAAGTATTCTAGTAAGAACCAGGCTTAGGCTGGTTCAGCAAGAGGAATGGTTCCATAATGAGGCTTGGCCTGGCCCAGTCCCAGTAGAATTAATTTTGTGCCGCAGAACACCTAGATAAATTAGTTTTGCTTTAAATATTGAGTCCTAAAAGAGTTAAAAGAGGGAGAATATCAATCAATAATTTTTAGATTAACTACTTTGTATATGACAAAACAAAATTAACTTTGGCATTATAACCCCTTCTTCTGGCATTTCAGATGAACCCCAAGTTTAAAATAAATAATTGGAGATTTAAAAACCAACCAAACGTGCATTCATCTCTTGGCACAGAATACTAACTCACTGTTTGGCTTGTTAAAAGAAAAGATTACTCATACATTTTGCAAAATGACAAATATGGTTCTTATTTTTAGTTATTAAAATAATCGTGCCTGAGAATTAAGACTTTTGAAAATATACAGAAATATATTTTGTAGGGTTTTTTTTAATGGAAACACTGAAGCAGTTAAGCTTTAAAAGTAAGTGGAAAAATAATATCTCAGTTAACAATGTTAGATTCTCAAAATTATATTTTAATTGATTATTCCCCTCATGTCTACCTAAGTATTTCCCTTTATAAAATTGATTTCTATGGAAATATTTGCGCAGAATTAAAATGTCTACAGATGGCAACAAATTTAAGCTAAAACCCCCTTTTGTCTTAATGGCTTTTTCTGGTTAAATGCCTACCAAAAGGTAAGTATAAGATTTATTTCCACGGGAGATGAAATCAGGCTTTTAACCTGGCCAATTGCCCATATAAACAACCTTCAATGTTATTTGGTCATCATTTGGTAATTAAAATGGCAAATCACGACCATGCTCAATTTACATCCATGTGCTGAAAAGTTATTTAGCAGATAACTAGAGACAGAGGAAATGTCTCTTTAACAGATTCTTTTAAGAATACATCTACAGGAAGCATCCGCCTTTCAAACAGTCATAAAAAACAAGAAGCAGTTGAACAGTGGCACCCAGAGGTGAAAAGTATATTACTTCCAGAGATTTACATAGTTAACCATCGTCTGGTTTTCAGACATCCTTTTTGTCACCTCCAGGTTTTTTTTACTAGTAATGTACCAGAAATAATTTTTTCTCAGTTACATATTGAAATACCATCATTTAATGAAGAAAAATAAATGTCTTCGTTTTGAAAAAGTACTTTCCTTCTGGATTACATTGCATATCAATTCCGCCCCCCCCAAAAAACAATAAGCAAACCAACTGAACACCAGGCAAAATACTTTCCAGAATGGAATATAAAGCCCACTCGTCTACTTCTAGCCTAACCAACATTATTAGCAAAAACATTTTTTCAGAAATAGTTCTGTTGACTGCTACACAATTTCCATATACCCCATATTACCTTTTTTCTAAAAACGTTTATTTGAACTATTGTATAGCCCTGAACCCAAATTATAAGCCTGAGGAGATGTTAAGAATTTTCTACTGAACCCTCGCATTATCATGGCAGCAGAAGGTGGGGACGGAATAAGAGCTGGGCAAGTACAGCAAAGGAAATAAGAGTACTGTTTTATTCCACAGGAACTTTAAAAATAACAAAATCTATTTTGACCAAAATTAATATGAACCTGCAATTTTTTAACTAAAGAGGCTCCAAAACTTTTAACCTGCCAACAAGCAGCTGCATGAAGCATTTGACTGGTGCTGAGTTTCTAAACTAACTGTAGGAAAAAAACACCTCCTTCTGAGTATAATCACCTTCAGGAGCTCAAATAAACCTTAGTTTGTGGGGCCAGAGCAGGTCAGGTTTTTTAAGAGCCTCAGAAGAAGTCTTACTTCTGCTCTTGAGCGGAAATGCACACGTGTACTGTAGCAGAGAGGGTTTTCCCAGCTGGTTATGCCTAACCCATCACGGATTTTCATCTATGAATTGTGTTTCCATTACCTTTTGTCAGATGTTTTCTCCAAGATTCCACTGCTTCTTTTTAATCACCTAAGAAGCAACACTAATGTGACAAGCTCCAGAATGAGGTTCATTCTTTCTGATCTGCATCTTAAGCCTAATGAAGAGAAATGGGCTCCCATAAACTTGAAAGAGGCAGGGAAATGCTGCCAAAGTCATTATCCACTACTCTGAATTAGAAAGAAGAGATGTGTCCCTTTCTAGAAAAATATTAATAAAGTATAAAATAATTTTACAAAGCCTTCAGCGTTTCATTTGTGAAATAAAGGCAATTCCCCAGTGCCATTCAAAAGAAAAAACACTTCATCCCCTACTATCTGAAATCTACATCAGAATATATCCTCGATTTTGCATCTCAAGCAGTGTTCAATTGTCTGACAGAATGAGAGGATTATGCACACATGAAAAGCTAATATTAAGATCTCTTCCTCTTTCTTGTCCATCTTCTTGTCCCTTTATCCCTTCTCCACAAATAGCAGGGTCGTTGCCTAAATCAATATTTTGGCATTAAGGAGTAGCTTCTATGTAGCTTCTAAGTCGCCAGCATGCAATTTGCCCGCGAACAGGCTGTGAACTGCAGCTAAGTAAATGCCTGTCTGCCCGCTGCCTGTGGCTAAGTCTCTTGAGGCGAAATTGCAGGCATTCTCGGATTCAAACCACAACATCGCTGCCCATATTTGGTGATTCCATTACAGTAACAGTGTGAAGGAGCTTACAGCATTTTAGCTTACAGCATTTGGAGCAGATCTTTAGGAAGCTGCTGCACACGGATCTTATTGATCTCTCCAGCCATTCTTAGAAAATCCACCGCTGTTCCCAGGACCTGCGCCCCGCGGAGGCAAGACGCCGCGGTAGATCTGGGCGCCATCTAGTGGACACCATGGATCTGGGGGAGTGGGCAAGAGATTGGGGGGTTGTGTTAAGATTCTGGGAATAATCCCTACAGCCTACTTGTAA
The DNA here is from genome assembly GCF_011800145.1 of Mirounga leonina. Taxonomy (NCBI): domain Eukaryota; kingdom Metazoa; phylum Chordata; class Mammalia; order Carnivora; family Phocidae; genus Mirounga; species Mirounga leonina. The sequence goes on along the minus strand of NW_023270377.1, from coordinate 54,533,676 downwards.
AAAAATGTTTTGCCTCAAACGACGATCGAAGCAGTGGGGAAGGAGGCTTATCTAAAAACAAAGGAGGGGCACCTGGGTGGCTCAGTCGGTTGAGGTCTGCCTTGGGCTCAGATCATGACCCCAGGGTCCTAGGATAGAGCCCCACATTGGGCTCCCTGCTCAGTGGGGAGCCTGCTTCTCCTTCTCCCTCTGCTCTTGTGCTTTCTCTCACTCTGTCAAATAAATAAAATCTTTGAAAAAATAAAAAGAGGGGCGCCCGGGTGGCTCAGTTGGTTAAGCGACTGCCTTCGGCTCAGGTCATGATCTCAGGTCCTGGGATCGAGCCCCACATTGGGCTCCCTGCTCGGCGGGAAGCCTGCTTCTCCCTCTCTCTCTCCCCCTGCTTGTGTTCCCTCTCTCGCTGTGTCTCTCTGCCAAATAAATAAATAAATAAAATCTTTAAAAAAATAAATAAAAACAAAGGAAAAGAAGAATATATATAACTCAAATGACTCTTAAAGGAATTTCACCACTGGTTTTTCAATATGAATTTTTAAGTCTCTGAAATGTCAAATGTGCTTCATTATTTATATATTTATTATGAGAAGGAAAATATGAAAAGTTTATTTTGCCAAAATATTACCATTTTCTCTTTCCTATAATCTGCCAAAATGGATACTGTATGATTACATGTTAACTTTAAGGGTTTATGATTCAGTAAGGCAATCCAAATGGAATGAATCCTTATTTTTCCTAACATCTAATAAATATATGCTTAAAGATGCTGCTTATAAAATATTCCACCAACTATTTCTCCCTTCTTTACCCGAATACCATCTATTCCTAGCATCTCCCAAAAGAGTTGTTCTTTGTATACACATACCTTCTGGATGAAAGAACTTCAACTTTCTTCTTGGCCACGTTATGTCAATTACTCAGTACAAGATCAAATTCAAAATACAACTCCTGGAAAGCTGTACCCCTGGCTAATCCACGATTACTTTTTACTTTATGTTACCAATCATGTCTTTATTTTTTTATCGAAGTATAATTGCCATACAATGTTATATTAGCTTTAGGTGTACAACATAGTGATTAGACAATTCTATACATCACGCGGTGCTCACCACGGTAAGTGTACTCACCATCTGTCCCCATATGTGATTACAGTATTATTGATTGCATTCCCTACGCTGTTCTTTTTTAAATTTTTTTATTGAAACATAATTAACATACAATGTTACATTAGTTTCAGGTGTACGACCTCCCAACACGTCTTATTTAACCGTTGCCACTTGTCTGTGATTTCCTAATTGCTTATCTCCACAAACAGTACTTTTGTATGACCCACAGACTCTACCACAGTCCAGGAGCCTATTAAATGTTGAATACATAGCCGTGACATTAAGTAGATGACTGTCTCTGTTCAGATCTGTTAATAAATACTCTCGTTATTCTACCCTTTCTGTTGGGCTAAATATATCAACAATAACTAACTTTATTGAGCCTTATTAAAGCAGGCCTTGTAAGTACTCATAATTTTCTTATTGGGTGCTCACAACAGCCTTATGAAATAAGTACTACTACCATCCTTATCGTATAGTTCAGGAGAGCCGAGTCTGAAAGGTTAAGAAATTCATCCAGCTGACATGGGTAGTAAGAGGTAGAGCAGGAACCTGATTTCAGCCTGTCTCCAGAGCCTGGACTCAGAACCACCGTGCTACACTTTGTCTGCCTTCTATGTTGTTATTAAATATATGATACACTCTGATCTTATTACTGGTTGTATTATATTTCAATGATTCATGTTACACAAACTAAATAGTTATTATTTTATCCCATGTAAAACCAGTTATTTTAGATAGCTGCTAAAATTATTCAAGTTGTTCATATTTTTTACCATGTTTGTTCTTCAAAGAATGAGCCTACTATAATTAAAAGACTTGTACAGAGGAAGGAAAAGAAATTACTTTGCTGATCAAAGGACTGATGTAGGAAAATATGCAAGCTGACTGCATTTAGCTAAGATTGCAACAATGAAGTGGAAAAGCTAGGGGAAATGGGGGATCTGGTAATAATTCTTTCTTTGTTTTTTCAGTTCACCTGACCTCTTTAAACATTTTAATTTAGAAATGCTCTTCACAGTCCTCAGGCTTGGCCTCATGAGTAAGCAAATCAGGAACCCAACAGGAGCCACCTGTGGGTTTTCATTTCAAGAAAATTAAAGAGCTCCCACCCCCTAAAATGTTTAAGGATATTTAAAATTGCATTCTTAGAGCATCCTGCCTTTGACTTAACCGAAAAAGGGACAACATTGGTCATTATTGCTCAAAACTGGAAATAACCCACATGTCCCTAGACAATAAAACAGATAATATGGTAAATTCATACAATGAAACATTATTCAGCATTGAAAATGAATGCACTGATGCCACACAAAAACAAAATATAATTTTTTATACACATTATATTTTGGGGGGCACCTGAGTGGCTCAGTCGTTAAGTGTCTGCCTTCAGCTTGATCCCAGGGTCCTGGGATCAAGCCCCGCATCGGGCTCCCTGCTTGGCGGGAAGCCTGCTTCTCCCTCTCCCACTCCCCCTGCCTGTGTTCCCTCTCTCGCTGTGTCTTTCTCTGTCAAATAAATAAATACAATCTTTTTAAAAAATAAAAAAAATTGTATTTTTTAAAGTCTGGGTTTTTTTTTAAGTAAACTCTATCCCCAACATGGGGCTTGAACTCACGACCCCAAGATCAAGAGTCACATGCTCTACAAACTGAGGCAGTCAGGTGCCCCAACACAAAAGATAATTTTGAGCAAAAGAAGCAAGACACAGAAAAATACACACAATTCCACCTACATAAAGTGCCCAAACAGGCAAAACTAAACTATTGTTTAGGGATGCATCACTCAGATTGGGAAACCACGGAGAGACATAAGGTAATAATGCCACCAAAGCTGGGCTAGTGGCTGCCTCAAGGGAGAAGGAAAAACAGGAAGGGAGACACAGGCAATTTCTGGAGGTCTGGTGATGCTTCCTCAAACTGTCCACTCATGTTATGTTCACTTTTCTATTTGAAAGTTATATTTCACAATAAAAAATGTAGAATAAGCACATCTAATGATCAGTCCAAAAATGCATCAGGAAAAAGAACACACTAAGCTTTATGTATCATTTATGCAGATTTGCAAGGAGAGGGAAAAAAAGCAGGCATGAAGACTTTAAATTCTAGAAGAAGGCAGTGGTTGGATTGTGAGCTCAAGAAGCAGACACACTTGGATTTGAACTAGAGGCCTGCTACTTGCCAACTCTGGGCCTTGGGCTGGTGTATAAGCCTCTCAAAACTCTTCACTCTCTTCACCTATGAAATGAAAATCACAGTAGGGCCTCTATCACAGGGTCATTATGAGGCTCCTACAACGCACTGGTTTTCATTAATTGCCCGGTAAGTGGTTTTGTTTTTTTTTTCTTTCTTTCTTTCTTTCTCTGAGATTGGGGATAGAGGAAATCTCCACAGGGAGTAGAAAAGGAGAAAACTCAGAGACTGCACTCACTATATTTCCTTTCCACTCATCCCTGGGTGACTCCTCAACCCCACCAGCTTCAAGAACTGCTCACCTGAGGCTCTAGGAAGAGTCGCCAGGGACCTTCTTGGAACCCAACAAACGTATTTTCTTGACATCGTTGGACTGTCCCTGAGCTGTCCTCTTCTCACCGAAGCCCTGCCACTTGTCAGGCCCTTGTCATTTCCCTCCTGTCCTCCTCCAGCTGCCTACATGGTCCTCGCTATTGTGACCCCTCCCCAATCCTTTCCCCACACTTTAGCCAGAGTGCTTATCCTAACAAGTAGATCTCATCATGTCTCTCCCCTAGAGCCTTCATATGAACCTCTATGATCCTCAGCCCTGGAGAACCTGGTCTGTCTGTCTGTCCATCTTCAGGCTTATCTATTGCTATGCTAACCCACCCAAACTCCTTTGGACCTTCTGGCCTTTATTCCACCTGCTCTCTCCGCCTGGAAAGCCCCACCCTCCTGCCTCACCCTTCACCATATTGTCTGCCTCACTTGTAAATCTTCAAAACTCAGGGCAAGTCTACCTACCACCCACCTTTTCTAGATTACATACCTTCTTTTGTCGTCAGTACAATTCCTAATCATTCTTAAGCTACTGCACTATTTGAGTGATGGTCTATATCCTCATAAGGCTGTACACTCCTCAAAGGTGGACACTGTTTCTTACCTTTGTACACCACCACCCATCAGAGTGACCAACAAAATCCTGCTTAAGTGAATTAATGAACTGGGCAAACAATCAATGCTCACCTCACAGTGTTACAGGACTGCTCTGCCATCGCGCCTACTGTAATCTCTCTCTCACTCTTTCTACAAGGGAAGAGGGTAATGTTCCATATCCTTGGCCCTTAAACCCTGCCTTCTAGCATTCTTGGTCTTGTCATAATTATTATATTTTTCCACCTGATATTTAACTAACAAAAACTTTACAAGTAAATTAAAACTATCTGATCTTGTTCAATGTACAGTGGGTATAAATGGATAGCCATGGGTTAAAATCCTAGCTCTACCAATAACTAGCTGTGGGACCTTGAATAAGTCATCCAATCCCAAGTTTGTTTTTCACTCTAAAATGAGGGTAAAAATATCTCCCCCCACCCCACCCCACCCCTGCCGGCTTGTGAGACTAATGAACTACATTGCACATAAAGCACTTAGCACATTGCTTAGAACAAATAAGTATGCAATAAGCATTATCTTTATTATTAATGCACAATTAAGACACTTGTGCCCTTTGCAAACTATAATTTGTTAACCATTCATTATAGTGCTCTCTGTATTTTCAAAACTGAGGGTCACCTTGGTTTTAAGATGAAAGCCTTAATAACAAGAAAAATGTTATATACATATATGCATATCGAATGAAAAAACCCTAAAACATATGCTTGTATAATATATATAATATAATTAGTAATTAATATATGTGAGATATATATATATATATTACTACCTTGCTTATTTTATAACTGAAAAAATATCTGAACTATGGTAAGTTCAATGAAAATATAAATAGATTCCATTCAGTAAATGCTGGAATTTTCACAGTGGAATCAACATCGTTTATTAAATACACATTAACCATATGTTATTCAATGGCGAAATATGCTTTAAGTACATAAAATGAAAAATGCAATACCACAAACTTAACCTTTGCTATTGCTATTTTTCTGTGCTTAATATTGCAATTCAAATCTGGTTACGTTTTAAATGATGGTTTTGAAGAATGCAGTAAGAAAAGAAAAGTAAAAATGAAGGGAAACAAAATTCATTAGCTAGAACCGTATGAGGAGACTTGCATGGCCTTTGGAAATATGAAGACAAGACCTTTGGAATTTATTCCTGATCTTTATTTATATTAGAGGGATATTATATATTTGTATTTTTAAAAATCACTCATCCAAAAGGGAAGGGTCTGTTTGTTTTATCTATGACACTTACTTTCTCTCTCCCAATTGCCCCCCAAAAAGGAAAACCAAACGTGAGCCACTTTATTCAAAAAGAAGAATCTCATGACAATAGGATTATTATGACAAGCATTTCCCATACTTTATTCTTCATGCCCAGAATGACATTGGTAAGATAAGACATTTTAAAACTCAATAGCACTTATTTTGAAGTTTAAACTATCATGTTAAAAAAAAAAAGTCATTTCCTTAAACAGGAAATGTATTAATAATGGCACAAAAGACAGTACCAGTCACACTATAGAGTACAATGTTGCCCTTCAAAAAGAAAATAATATCCTTATCCTCAAAGGGTAGTAATTCTTGAACAGATTTGTTTAAAAAATAAATACAGAGGGGGAAATCTTGACACCCCTCACCTCACATTCGTATATATTTTATTGAGTTCTGATCATGTGACTTAACTAAAGATTTCAGTTGAGGCCATCTAAAATTTAAAGTTGCAACAATATTCTCTAGTTCTCACCAAATAAGTTCTCTTTGCTTTATATATCAATTTTTACACCAATATTTTTGCAATTGGTCATTCTGTTCAGCATTATACCCCAGAAGGCTCTGCAAAGAATGACTTACTAAAATACATTTTTAGAGACTCCTAAAGCTTTTAAATTTATATAATAGGAATTTAAGATGAAAGCATTTGGGGCGGGGCGCCTGGGTGGCTCAGTTGTTAAGCGTCTGCCTTCCTCTCAGGTCATGATCCCAGGGTCCTGGGCTCGAGCCCCGCATCGGGCTCCCTGCTTGGCGGGAAGCCTGCTTCTCCCTCTCCCACACCCCCTGCTTCCATTCCCTCTCTCCCTGTGTCTCTCTCTGTCAAATAAATAAATAAAATCTTTAAAAAAAAAAAAGCATTTGGGGCATTGTTTGTTTTTATTTACTATTGTTTTGAATTAGATAGTATGGGGGGGGGAATTCCAAGAAATGTAATTATACATGGATTCAAAATCCTGAGGCGTTGGAAACAGATTTTAATTTCCTATTAGCTAAAAACATAACCTTACATTCTGCTTCAATTCACTGCCTAACTCATTTTTTTGAAAGATATTTTAAATTTATTTTAGAGGGGGTGGTGGGGAGGAGCAGAGGGAGAGGGACAAGCAGACTTGTACTGAGTGGGGAGCCCGACGCGGGTCTCAATCCCACAACCTGGAGATCATGACCTGAGCCAAAACCAAGAGTCGGCCGCTTTAACGGACTTGAGCCCCTCTGCCTAACTCATTTTACCAACAGGTCAGATTTACCTATTCTTACCTAAATAAGATTTCTCCATTTGATTATAATGCAAAACTTTAGTCTTAGTTTAGCCTAATAGCTAGGGGGGTGTGTGTGTGTGTGTGTAAGTTCCTTTGTGTGTTGACCAGCTACTGGTCAATCAATGGCATTATTAAATCCATCCTGAAATACAATAACTAGACTTTAGTCTTAGTTTAGCCTAATAGCTAGGTGTGTGTGTGTGTGTGTGTGTAAGTTCCTTTGTGTGTTGACCAGCTACTGGTCAGTCAATGGCATTATTAAATCCATCCTGAAATACAATAAACTAGACTGTGTCTGTCCACTTCATAAGATCCATCAAAACACATCAAAATTAATGAGTTTGGGTCAATTTTCTAAACTGTTTTCCCAAAGTAGCTAACAACCAGATTTCCTGAAGCCAATGGACGGGACTCTCAGTGGATTGAGGCAGTTCATTGAGTCAGCATGTTTGTGAGTAAAGGTTACAGAAAGGTTGTTAACCCAGTGCAAGCCCCTTATTCTCCAGGGTCTGGATATACATTGGTTTCTGGAAACAAACCGTTCTTTACTTGCTAAAACTAACTTTCTAGGATGGGACACTCCTGAGCCTCCAAAATTGTTGCTTTGCTCTTGAATCAGCTTCCTCAGGATCCAAGATGTAGATTATTCTCTTGAAAATAACTTTTTACTAAAAACTGGTTTGAGGAGTGATCCAGAAATACTTATTCTTGGGCGCCTGGGTGGTTCAGTCGTTAAGCGTCTGCCTTCGGCTCAGGTCATGTTCCCAGGGCCCTGGGATCGAGCCCCGCATCGGGCTCCCTGCTCAGCAGGAGTCTGCTTCTCCCTATCCCTTTGCCCCCTCTCCCACCACCCCACCCCACCGCCCCCCTTCCGGCGCACGCACAATCTCTCTCTCTCTCTCTCTGAAATAAATAAAACCTTTTAAAAATAATGAAAGAAAATAAATAAAAAGAAAAAAGAAATACTTATTCTTTTTTTTTTTATTTAAAGATTTTATTTATTTATTTGACAGAGAAAGACACAGCGAGAGAGGGAACACAAGCAGGGGGAGTGGGAGAGGGAGAAGCAGGCTCCCGGCAGAGCAGAGAGCCCGATGCGGGGCTCGATCCCAGGACCCTGGGACCATGACCTGAGCCGAAGGCAGACGCTTAACGACTGAGCCACCCAGGCGCCCCGAAATACTTATTCTTAAAGTCTCATTTTTATGAGCAAAGAGGATCACTTTGCGCTTGGTAATAGAAACAGCAAAGAGGAGATTTTTATTTTTGCATAAAGTTGGAGGTTGCATAAATACACGAACATGAAAAGACACATCTTTTAAATGTGAATTACCTGAAAGTTGATTTTAACCAAAAGACAAGCAAGAGAAAACAGTAAGATCAAATCTGCCTTGCTAATAGACTTGGATTCACTGGAGTTGAGCTGGGGGGTGGGGAGGGGGTGGCGGAATCACTCCATTAGGTTGATTTAGTAAAAGCCAAGAAATATGCTCCTGAGCACAGCATGGATGTAGGATGACTCACTCTTCCACTGTTTCTTGAACTGTTTTATGAGCAAAGATGCCTGTTACTTTGGTGTGATTTGAGGGGACTTTAAGGAATCTAGAAGTTCCTCATCCATTCAAAAGACAGACCCCAAATAAGAATTTTTTTCTGTCCCAAAATATCTTCCTTACTAATGTGTGAAATTTCACCACCATTTTATTAAAGTAAATAAAAGAGCAAGTCCGTATATTCTAAGGAGACAGAGACTATAATCTCAGTTCTGTCCCCAGGATGAGATTAGTGCCTGGCAGAGAGGCTAATCAATAATATCTATCTGTTGAATGAACACATTTCCTGACACTTTTATGCAATGGAGAATTTTTTAATGTTTGCTGTATTTTTTAAATCAATTTTCTTTCTAATCCATAAATGCTAGAACTTAAATTGTTGAAAGGCAAGAAAAGGGGAACTTCAGAGTGAATAAAGTATACTTATTCTTTCAGGATAATGGAAACGAGGGCAAATTTCTGATTTTAACAATTTTTTTTTGGCCAGCCTAGCTACAGTCTAATAAAATGAAAAGGAAAGAATGTGTTGTCTTTTATTTTATTTTTTTTTTAATATTTTATTTATTTATTTGAGAGAGAGAGAATGAGAGACAGAGATATGAGAGGGAAGAGGGTCAGAGGGAGAAGCAGACCCCCTGCCGAGCAGGGAGCCCGATGCGGGACTCGATCCCGGGACTCCAGGATCGTGACCTGAGCCGAAGGCAGTCGCTTAACCAACTGAGCCACCCAGGCGCTCCCGAATGTGTTGTCTTTTAATATATGAATTTGGTTGCTTATCAATGGAGTACTTTCCTTATCATCAAAATTTTGTGACCCAAAAAACAGTGGGTGGTAGTGTGTCCTTATCTTCATAAATTCCTATGAATCCTAATTATTTTTTTTTAAGATTTTATTTATTTATTTGACAGAGAGAGACACAGCAAGAGAGGGAACACAAGCAGGGGGAGTGGGAGAGGGAGAAGCAGGCCTCCCGTTGAGCAGGGAGCCTGATCCAGGGCTCGGGGATCCCAGGACCCTGGAACCATAACCTGAGCCGAAGGCAGACGCCTAATGATGAGCCACCCAGGCACCCCCCCATGAATCCTAATTCTAACCTTATTTGGTTAAGCAGTTGAGGTGGGAGTGTTGTGTTATCTGACAAAAAAATTATTCCAGCACATAGATTTTTCACCGGCCTCTTCATGTTATCAGATTTCACAGTAATAATATTTATTATTGGGACTGAGCGTTAACACACTAAAGAAGGACAAATAACTGATGCTGGAGACATCATTTTTTTTTTTAGATAATTTTAATCTTAATGAAAATTCTTACATGAACAAAGTCATCCCCCCCCACCCCCAAGGCCTGTGTTAATTTGCATAGTTTATAACCTTAAATCTGAGTAAAGTGTTGGCATAAGTCAAATGCAGGGCTGTGTACTATCATATTATGCCAACTCTCGGATTACCTTTTAAAGAGGGGGAAAAAATATATGGCAGGTTTCATTTCAACACTCGAAAGAAAAGGCAATTGGGGGAGGTTAAATTCAGGAAGGAAAATTGTTTAGTTGCATCTTTGTTAACAATTTGGAAGCATCCATTGTATTAATTCTGCAATGGTACTGAGCTAGTTTTATTAAGGCAAATTTATAGCAATGTTAGAAATTAATACCACTCTTATTTCCTCCACTGCCTGACTTTATTGAATGCCATGGGGCATATTAATCAGTAAAGCCAAGTAGTGCATGAAATAAAAGTATAAATTAACCTGTAACATGAATGTAAAAGGGGCTTAATAAAATAGAAATAAATAACACTTTAATGATAATCAACCTGCCCTGTCTGAGCCAAGCAAAAATTGTGATAATGCCAAACACAGGGTCTAAAGAGCCCTATGTATTTTTATAAAGTTAGATGGAACCAAGCATTGACATAGAAGTCAAAGTTAATAATTACGGCCACATAAGCCACAAATGATGTGTTGCAGGAATCTGGAACTATTAGTTCAACAGACAAACATATGCACTGCATTAAAAGAGTTTGAACACTGAGCAGCTAACTATTCTAAGTTTCCACTTTTTTACCACCCTGAACACACCCAATCTCATCTAAGTTCCCACTTTGGGTCAGGTAGTTTAGAAAAACATGATTGTCTTACTGGGCTCCCCCGGCCAACATATTCTGGTATTTTTTAAAAGTATAGTAAATGGCTTTTAAATTTATTGAAACTGTTTATTTATTTAAAACTGTACTTTCTTCACATTTTTATATAAACAGTATTTGCTTCAAATTTTTAAAAAATATCACACTTTATTAAAATTTTAAAAATCTTAAAAAAATCTCTTCTCTGTGTATAGTTAGGACTCCCTTTTGCTTTTTTCATGTTACCGTACCTTTCTCTTTCTTTCTGGATCAAGTAAAAGACAGTATTAATATCAATACCAGTATAGTATATATATATAAATTGTAAATTTTTTCAGAGAAAAAAAAAGGATATACCAAACAACATATATAACTGGATGACACTCTATTTCCCTCCAAAACGTGTTTGCTTTGAGTATATAATTGAAGCAATGATAGTACCACAGTGTAAGACACCTACAAAATGAAATTCAAAGCTTCTTTGAAACAAATAGCCATAGAGGGGCACCTGGGTGGCTCAGTGTCGGTTAAGCATCCAACTTTTGATTTCAGCTCAGGTCATGATCTCGGGGTGCTGGGATCAAGCCTGTGTAGGGCTCCCGTCACAGGAGGGAGTCTGCTTCTCCCTCTCCCTCTGCCCTCCCCCTGCTCATTCTCTCTCTCTCAAAAAAAAAAAAAAAAATTAAAAAAATAATAATAACCATAGAATAATATTGTCAACTCTTCACAGAGAAACTGACACAACCATAAGCTTCATTCTAATCTCTCGATCGACATTTACATATGCAACCAAAAGATGTGGGGGCGAAGGGTTGGGCATGTAACACCTGTTATTTTTATAAGTATCCATTAACCTTACCAGGTTGATAAAAGAATAAAACAATATGTTGATATTTGGAATAATAAAACATGCTCCCCAAATGCAAGATACTATTATTAATATTCATGGGAAGAAAATATCCACACACAGCTCTACTCAGACTTGTTCTCCTGGATTTTAGCATTGACTATAATAATCAAGGAAGATGATATAAAAACACTTTATTTTTTTTTATAAAAACACTTTAAATCATATTCTAAAATTATGTGAACAGCGACTTTATTTTTTTTTTTAAGATTTTATTTACTTGAGAGTGAGCAAGCACAAGCAGGGAGAGGGGCAAAGGGAGAGGGAGAAGCAGGCTCCCCGCTGGGCAGGGAGCCCAACTCGGGGCTCCATCCCAGGACCCTGGGATCATGACCTGAGCCAAAAACAGGTGCTTAACCGACTGAGCCACCCAAGTGCCCAAAACCACGACTTTAAATTATAACTTATTTTTGCTTTCTAATGCTGATGCTATATCAATTTGATTAAATCTTCAAGGATCCTGTTCCCTGTCACCAGATCAATCTCCCTGGAATATTATTCCTATGAGTATGTCTCCCTCTAAAATCCTCCCTGGCTCCCTCTGCCTCCAGAATAAAGTTCTAACTGCTTAGCTGCACATCAAAACTTCATGATAATGCCCCACTCCTTGTAGGTAGCCAAGGTTCCTATGCTCTGGTCTGTGACCCTTTGTTTATGACCTTCTTTTTGCCTGGAGTGTCTTTCCCTCGCACCACAACTACATACTACAGCCCCACCATCATCCCCATAAAGTTCTTCCCAACCTTCAAAGCTCTGCTCAAATGCTACTCCTCCTAAACTTTTCTGATCACTCTGAGATTGCTTTTTCTTTTTTTTAGTTTCAGCATGGAGGAAGCCAGCGGATCCACAGAATTGTGGATCCATCATAGAATTTTAAATCTTACAGTCTTTTGGCAAAAAAGAAAAAAATTAATTCTTTATTTTGTTAAAATTGCATGTGTTGTACCAACAGTCAGTGTCCCAGTCAATATACAGTTGATGCTTTGTTTTAAGCTATTTCTTAAGAAATTCAAAAATTATTCAATAGAAATGTTTCAATTTACAAACCCCTTTTTAATATCACAATGAAACGTCACGCTGTGAGGTGGCTTTTCTGATATTATGGGCAAAATCACCAATGCAGGTATGTGAGTATCACTCTAGAATTCCTTCCCCTCCAATAGAGCAGAATAATCTAGGATGGGCTCCAATATATAGAATGTATGCCTAGAGACATTACAATGGCTTATTTAGAGAGCAAAAAGTCATTCAGATATTCTGAATTATTTTATGGTAGTGAAAACCTACTGACCCAAGGATCTCATCAAGAATAAGAAAACAATATTAAAGGCCACTGGGCTTTTGCATTTTATTAACTTCAAAATGGAAAATTAAGTCTGGGTCATATTAGAACACCAAGCAATTGTGGTGGGACCTCCCCTCACTATCACAGTCTCAAAAATACGTCAGTTGGTATATTTTAACTTTTACACTTTATTTCAAGGGGTGAAAAAAAGGTATAAAGTGTAAATGCCAAAGAACAGGCACAAGAAATTATATAGGGATTTTAGCTGATTTCATTTTCTGAGAAATAAGATTCAGAACAAGTTTTTCCCTGGGTTAAAAGACAGGGAAGAAAATTCTTACTGCCAAATTGTTACCTATCAATTATTCTTAGTGCTATCCTAATAATTTCATATAATTAAAGAATAAAAATTGACCCTCTGTGACTTAAAATTATAATAGTCTAGCACATGGGGATTATCTGAATTCTAAACATCCATGTTATAAATGTACATAGATTGTAAACATCTCTGTTATAACTGTAAAACAACAACTATAATAATTACTATAATAATCAGCCAGTCAGAGAAACTGCAGAGCATAAAACAGTATGGGCTCCCCCTGCTGTCTCTACTGCTAAACTTTTTTTTTTTTTTTTAAGATTTTTATTTATTTATTAGAGAGAGTGAGTACAAGTAGGCAGAGAGGCAGGCAGAGGGAGAGGGAGAAGCAGGCTCCCCACAGAGCAGGGAGCCCGATGCGGGGCTCAATCCCAGGACCCTGGGGTCATGACCTGAGCCGAAGGCAGACGCTTAACCGACTGAGCCACCCAGGCGCCTCTCTACTGCTAAACTTAACTAACATTTCCGGTTGCCAGGGCTTGGTGCCCTGATTTTAAGGTTGATTCATAAACAAAGGGTAAACAAAACAATAGTAAAATGCCATTATATCAATAAATCAGTAGGTCGAGGGGGAAAGGAGAAATGAGATTGTCGTAATAAGGAAGCACGTACACGAAGGTGAGCATTGCCTGGAATTCCAAAAGCTGTGCTAATGAGCTTCTGGGGAGCATCAAGACTGTCCTGCCACTGCATTTAGATAAAGAAGTTTATAAGTCTGACTTGCTAGGGAACTTCGTCAAATCTGAAAATCATCTAATGCCCCTTGGCAAGTTGGACACAGGGCCGCCATCTCGGCTCTCTACAAGCAGGACATGGAGACAAGCCCAAGCCCAACAGGGTACACTAAGGAGATTATTTTGGAGAAGTCCTAATGACAGTGAACAGGAGGCTAGCTTAACATCTTATCCAAGTGAGATCCCAGGCCTCCTCCGTGATGGTTGCTTGGAGTTCGGTAGGCTAATGAGGGAAACCATCTGTAGCACTTTATTGGCAGATGCGTCCCCTCCTCATACTGTGCCAGAGTCTCCTAATGAGGAGGTCTGTAGAGGGCTTCGGGATCACTCTGCAAGGGAAGATTATGCTATTTAGGAACCATGTGATCTAGAGGCCAGACCAGTATTTGATTATTTGTACATATGCATTTTAGATTGCCTTGTCTTTTCCAGTGTGAACACCGTAATGTGTGACTGTATTTATAAGTTTGTTTTTATGCTGCCAAATTCAGGGACACCCACGAGTAAAAATTATATCCTATGTTTATTTCTTTTGTAAAAATGTTATAGACTATTTCAAATAAAAGGAGAATCCAAATTGAGTAAACCGGTTATTTGCTATCACTATTTCAAAGTCATCAGAGAAATCGCCAAAAAGGAAAAATATATAGAGAGACACTCAGGTGTATTTTCCTTCCTTCCTTCAAATGTGTTTATTTTGCAATGTAGAGTTAATTTCTAACTTTATAATATCAAAAAGTAATAAGAAATCAAACCCAAATGATAAATCTTAAAATCTTTATGAGTAAATTTCAAATTATGACGGAATGACATTTCAAAGCATTTACCTGGCAGCATATGGGAAATTACATAAGGATTATAGTAGGCATCAAAATATTTTAAGGCGACCACTAAACAGTTTTAAAGAAAGACTTAATTGGGGCCCCTGGGTGGCTCAGTTGTTAAGCCTCTGCCTTTGGCTCAGATGTCATGATCCCAGGGTCCTGGGATCGAGCCCCACATTGAGCCCCACATTGAGCCCCACATCGAGCCCCACATCGGGCTCCTTGCTCTGCAGGAAGCCTGCTTCCCCCTCTCCCACTCCCCCTGCTTGTATTCCCTCTCTCTCTGTGTCTCTGTCAAATAAAATCTTTAAAAAAAAAATAGACCTAATCACAAACTCAGCATTTAAAATAAGTAGCTACATACTACAAAAATGTTTTAAAAGAGCATAAATTATTTTATCTTGCTGTAATTCCCAAAATTTTATGACAATTCCACTCTATCATTCATTTCAGTTTCAATTAATCTACTGTCATTGAAAGAGCCTTGTTAAAATTAATTTTCTTTTTCCAAAAAAGAAAAAAATACTCCTTAAAACTCATATTCAGGGCGCCTGGGTGGCTCAGTTGGTTGACAAGGAGGTTAGGTGAATTTTTAATATGAAATATGCAGCTTTTAGCAAAAGTGCAAAGTAAGTTCAAAGTTCCAGTTTACGTAAATCTCACACAGCGGCCCCGGGAGCTGCTGGCTATTTTACCATCTGACGTCTCCCATAGAGATTTTAAATGTGTTTCCCCAACAGCAGAGTAACACTTTAGGCTGCCCGGGAAGACTGTTAAAATAATTCCTGCCTGAAACCTTCTCTTAAATTAGATCTGCCTTCTAAAAATATTATTACAAGAATTTTAGTTCAGATTATCCTTATTCTCTAGAACTGACATAGAGATATACAAATGATCTTTCTTTTAATAATAAATTCTTTATTTAAATGCAATTTAGTTAGCATATACTGTATTATTAGTTTCAGGTGTAGAATTCAGTGATTCGTCAGTTGCATATAACACCCAGTGCTCAATAACAAATGACATTTTTTTTAAAAGTTCTTTACAAGCTTCAGCTTGTTTTCATTAGAAATTCCACATCGAATATTAGTACTAATAATTGATTTTAGCAATAAGTAATAGTTATAAACACTCCTGCTATTTAATGAAAGAAATGTCTCAGCTTCACGTTTTATTTATTAGCATTTGAAGTCCCTCCATAACCCTAGTAAGATCAGCTATAGCTTAAATGAGAAAAATGGTCTGCCAAAAATTCTTTGTTCTTAAAATACATACTGTATGTTTGAAGTTTTCCTGCAAATCCTTATAACCTATTTCAACTTGAGGACAGATTGGGCTCCAAGCCTAGATTTACTTCATACATCCCCAACAAAGTGTCTTTTGCCCGAAATTTTTATATAGTTTTTTCAGAACGTATCAGCTCCAAATATCATCTTAAGAGGTTTCTGTTTTATTAACCATCTGAGTTATTCATCTAGAGTTGTACCAGTGAGAAGGTAGCAGAGCCTGTTCACAGTAGAAATATTTGCTACTTAAAAATGAACACAAATTTAGACTTACAACATGCCTGTCTTCAGTGCTGTGTTTGTGGTGAAGTTCCATAGTTATTACATGTCCTAGTATATATTCAAATATCTCTACAAATGAAAAACAAAAAGTTAAGCATTCACTCGCAAAAGATTGAGCTGCTCCATCAACATGGCAGGAATATTTCAAATAAATGATCTCTTCTCAAATCCATTGGAAGAATGGAATGCATTTGTCTGGCCTTTCCTCTGTCCGCCCCTGCCCACCATTTTTCTCTACTTTGACCTGCAATTCCGCCTGCCCCTCTCTAGGCACGCGGCAATGATCCCCCATGATACTGATGGGGGAAAAAATGGGGAAGGACGAGGGCTAAGGGGAGGCAACATGATGAGAGCCGCCTCGCCGGGTTTGAGAGCAACCACGCGGCTCCCCTCTCCTACCACTAGCTGGCGCCAGAGCTCTAAAGATGCAGTGATATATTGCGTCACAGCCTGCTAATTAACAAGGCTGTTTTCAAACTGACCGCAGTTATCCGAGGAAAACATGAAATGATTTTCACTGTGAACACGTAGTAAAGCAGCACCACAGAGGCTGCCATTTCGATTAAAATAACCCCATTTTATGCCTCCAAGCTTTTGTCGAAGGAAAGAAGAAAGGAAAGGAAGGACGGACGGAAGGAAGGAAGAGAAAAGCATCATTAAAGAATCTGAAGGGGGTTTTTTTCTTATCTAAATAATAAACCTAGGAGAAGCCCTTTTTTCCTCCACCAACTATTCACTATACATATAAAACTGTAAAAATTCTGGTTATATAATGCTCTGTTAACCTAAATAATAAAGTGCCCTTTTTTTATTATGCCTTTTGTCTAAGGCAGAAATGTCCAACATAGGAGGGTCACACATGAAAAGCAACTTTACTGCCTTAACTCCTAATTCACTGTTATACCCTCCTTCCTTGTAACTAGCTTCAGCTTTGCTAGCATGCCTGCTCTGCAAGACCAGCTTTCTCTCATCCTGCCCTTGCCTCCTCTCGTGTAAGCAGAACACCGCCCTTCCAGACACCACCATGGCTGCAACTCTGTGGCCAGGAATGGCAGCCAAATGCACATAATTGCTCATTTTAGGGAAAGATGGCTCCTGGACAAAAGAGAGGAAACAGCACTTTTGGTTCATGACATAAATTATCGTTATGCAAGTAGATATACTGAGATAGAGGTGTGACTAGAACAAAATCATATGCGAAAAACTCAAAGCCTTTGCTGCCACGGAAAATACTGGTTTTCCAGTATGGAGGTTCATCAAAAAGTTGAAAATAGAGCTACCGTGCGACCCAGCAATTGCACTACTGGATATTTACCCCAAAGATACCAACATAGTGATCCGAAGGGGTACGTGCCCCGCAATGTTTATAGCAGCAATGTCCACAATAGCCAAATTATGGAAAGAGCCAAGAGATGTCCATCAACAGATGAATGGATAAAGAAGATGTGGTGTATATATATATGTGTGTATGTGTGTATATATATGTATGTATATGTGTGTGTATACACATACAATGGAATATTACGCAGCCATCAAAAAAAAACAACGAAATCTTGCCATTTGCAATGACGTGGATGGAACTAGAGGGTATTATGCTAAGCGAAATAAGTCAATCAGAGAAAGACAAGTATCATATGATCTCACTAATATGAGGAATCCTTATTCTCAGGAAACAAACAGGGTTGCTGGAGTGGTGGGGGGTGGGAGGGATGGGGTGACTGGGTGATGGACACTGGGGAGGGTATGTGCTACGGAGAGCACTGTGAATTGTGTAAGACTGATGAATCACAGACCTGTACCCCTGAAACAAATAATACATTTTATGTTAAAAAAAAAAAAAAAAAAGAAGATAGTAGGAAGGGGAAAATGAAGCCGGGAATCGGAGAGGGAGATGAACCATGAGAGACTATGGACTCTGAGAAACAAACTGAGGGTTTTAGAGGGGGGTGGGGGGATGGGTTAGCCCGGTGATGGGTATTAAGGAGGGCACGTATTGAATGGAGCACTGGGTATTATATACAAACAATGAATCATGGAACACTACATCAAAAACTAATGATGTATGGTGACTAACATTACATAATAAAATAAAATTAAAAAAAAATACTGGTTTTCATTTGAGCAAACTTCATATATATGTAATACATTTTTACAATTAGAAAAATGGCAGACACCGATTATTTTGGCAAGAGGAGAATTTAGACAAAACTACAGTGAAATATCAATTTTCTGAAGCAATACTTTTTAGTTTAACTTATGAATGGTCTAAATGGCTGGTAATACCCATTCGAATCACGTACCTATTACCCACTCTGCCCCCTCGTGTCCTCCAGGACAGTGGAGGTGGACCACGTGGGACTGGGGAGGAAAGAACTGGTTTCTCGAAACCAGCCTTCCCCTGGCTTTCGGGGCAGAAAAACATCAAGCTTTCCTTCACTCACCCTTACGCTAATTCCTCAAAGAATGAATGCTAAGCTTTATCTTGGTCGGATTTGCTTCACCTCCAGGACAAATGAGATAAATGTGTTTTCTGTACTTAGAAGCCAGTCCCTCTCTGAGCCAAAGTATACATGTGGTGCCTCAGACTTGCAGTTCTAAACCTTTCCTGAGCTGAGTTTTCCCTTGGCATATCAGTGAGTCATGTCCTTTCCTCTCCAAATAAGGTCCCAGAAATGAACCGGGACAGAGTGTGGGGTGCTGTACCAACTGATGTTTGTTTTGGTGGCTTTTCAGTATGCCCCTTGAAATCTTTACAAACACCTAATGACACCTAGGTGACTTTGATGAAGGAGGGAATATTCAGAAGGTGATAATAAAGTTTTGAGACTGTAAAAAATTCTGCAGAGCAAACACAATGGAGCAGCTCAGTGCGTCTGCAGTGTCATGGAGGGTCAGATTTACTCTTTTGTTATCAGTCCTGATTTTGCTGGGCCTTTCCAGGAGACATAATGACAGGGGAAATACATTAACCATAATTTGGAATGCCTTGATCTTCATGCTAACTGCAGTTGTCTTTTGTTACTTACTGGCCTTGACCTATAGATGGACTGCATCAGTTGCTACTGAACCCAGCAGGTTCCTAGTGCAAGCCCGAGTCTTATGCATAGTTTAATTCATATTCCACTCAACATGCCCGTTTTATTTCCAGTGGAAATTGCTCATTTAATTGCACTGTAAGTTTTATGGGGTATGCCCCAGGCTGCTTTCTTTATGCTAGGCATTTCAGTATTTATGGGCAGAGCTATACCCAAAACTTCAAACATAAAGTAAAACCAGCAAAATATGCTCTCCTCCAGTTCCATAAATACTTTTCTCCAGTTTCATTATTTTTTCCAATGAAATTAAAGGAGTGTGCTAAACCTGTAACATAGACTATTGCTTGGTGTCTCCAGAGCTGCTTCTGTCCTTCAGATTCATATCTGATACAGCTCTGCTTTCCTGCTCAAGAATGAGACTACAAGAGAGCAAGAGTGGTCCATTCTGTGCATGAGCTCACTCTCCACTAACAGAAAAGACCTCTGTCCACAGTCTACAGAATTTTTTCCATAAGACTAACCTGATTTTTTCCTTTGTTTTTTTAATGAACTGTGCCTGCTTCTAGGTGACACCTACACACAGTAAATAAACGCTCTGGATTACAGATTTAATGGATGTGTTGCACAACAGGTCTGGTTGAAAGAAAGAAATATCTGCCAGCCTTCCGCACAGATGGTTTCTACGCTGGGGGGCAGGGGCAGACAGACCTGATTTTACCTATAGCAGATCAGAATACATTCCTAAACTACTCAAATACTAAGGTTCTACTGTGTTTTCTAAACCTATGATTTGCTTTTATCTACTATTGTTATCCTGGGAATTCCCGAGATTTCAACAAACACTTCCTACTGATTACAGCATTGATGCCATCATTCCTGTATTGGTTGGGATTCAGTGAAGCTCAAGTAGAGGAAAACCCAAAATAACAGTGGCTTAAACAAGACAGAAATTCTCATACTCATTAGGATAGTTCACATATTCTGGTTCTTCTCCCATTGGGGCACATGGAAGGATTGTACTTCCCTACCCTCTTTGAGGTTAGGCATTTTGATGTGATTTACATTAGCCAATGAAGGGACACATGTGTTTTCACATGTGTGAAAACACAGGTCTTTCAGGCGGAAGCTTTAAGAGTATACGATTGACTACATTCCCTTTGCCTGTCTGGACAGTAGTGGGAGCACTGATTGAGATAGAATGCTTCAGCCCAGGTCTCTCAGTGCCCTCGATGAGCAGATTCCCCTGCTGACCAGCGCTGGACAAATGGTGGGATCAAGAAATAAACTTTTGTTGTGTTAAGCCACAGATTAAATTTCATTCTCACATAACAGTCGGGGTGGAAGGGCCAGAACTGACATAGTGATCCATGGTTTTAGGAACCCAAGCTCCTCTGTCTGGCTGTTCAGGGGAGCATAGCCACGTGCTCTTGTTCTAAAATTCCAAGCAGCAGGAAGCTCCACTCAGATGCCCCTGGCCAGGACTTGGTTGCATGGCTACTTCTAGAGATGCAAGGGAAGGGGGATAGATGAAAGCTAGCTGAGGCTCAGCCAAAACTTGTGGACTGTTTTACTATGTGAAAGGAACGGTGCTGCCGCTCTGCTCTGACTCTCAAAAAGTCTTTCTGTTGGGCACTGGGTGGCTCTGTCAGTTGAGCGTCTGCCTTGGGCTCAGGTCATGATCCCAGGGTCCTGGGATCCAGTCCCGCATCGGGTTCCCTGCTCAACGGGGAGTCTGCTTCTCCCTCTCCCTCTGCCGCTGCCCCTGCTTGTGCTCTCTCTCTGACAAATAAATAAAATCTTTTTTTTAAGTCTTTTTTTTTTTTAAGATTTTATTTACTTATTTGACAGAGAGAGACACAGGGAGAGAGGGAACACAAGCAGAGGGGGTGGGAGAGGGAGAAGCAGGCTTCCCGCCGAGCAGGGAGCCCAATGGGGGGCTGGATCCCAGGACCCTGGGATCATGACCTGAACCGAAGGCAGACGCTTAATGACTGAGCCACTCAGGCGCCCCTAAAAAAGTCCTTTTGTAAATAGACGCTGGTGGTAGGATTGCACAGCCCCCATCACAACCATCTTTTATAAAAATGCAGAAGTAATTAGAATATTGGTCAATATGGATGATGAGAGATTGAGGCCACCTGAATTTATTTTGTTGCTGGGGAGAGGTTCTTTTCTTCCCCAACATCTGTGTTGGTAAGAAATTCTGAGACAAGAATCCTCATTTATAACCTTCAACAGGATTTGAAATGAGACTGTTTGTATTAATTCCATGTACTTGTTCATCTGGCTACTTTTATTTTATATATTTTTAAAAGATTTCATTTATGGGGGTACCTGGGTAGCTCAGTTGTTAAGCGTCTGCCTTCGGCTCAGGTCATGATTCCAGTATCCTGGGATCGTGCCCTGCATTGGGCTCTCTGCTCTGCAGTAAGCCTGCTTCTCCCTCTCCCACTCCCCCTGCTTGTGTTCCTGCTCTCACTATCTCTCTCTCTCTGTCAAATAAATAAATAAAATCTTAAAAAAAAAAAAAAGATTTCATTTATTTACTTAGAGAACACCAAGGGTGCCTAGCTGGCTCAGTCAGTGGAGAATGCGACTCTTAATCTCAGTACCAGTTCAGGCCCCACATTGAGTGTAGAGTTTACTTAAAAATAAAATATTTAAAAAAAAAAATCACAAAAATCAAGTTTATATTATCTGCTATGATATCTCACTACCAGTCCCAGAAATACAAGAAACGGGGATAGTGAGTTTGGCTGTACCTTCATTGTTTTTTGCAAAGACCAGAACTAAAGAAAAATCAATGTGATCAATTCCAACGTCAGGGAGTTGTTTCCCTATTGTGTCTGAGCTGAAGCTGGCAGCAGGAATTAGTGATGCTATCTTATATGCACACCACAACTGACCCAGTCCCCAAAACCCCCGTTGGACAGATCGGGTGAAACTGGCCACATTGGACCTATATCACAATGCAGAAAAAGCCTTGTTCTTTTAACAAAGTATTCAGTTCAAAGCAAAGTGAAAAGCCTTTTTGTCAGCTTTAGTTTCACATCTAAGTTCATTTTTGGTCACCCCTCCTTGTGTAGAAAAAAATTATTTATTTATTTACTTATTTTTAAAGATTTTATTTATCTATTTGATAGAGACATAGTGAGAGAGGGAACACAAGCAGGGGGAGTGGGAGAGGGAGAAGCAGGCTTCCCGCTGAGCAGGGAGCCCGATGCGGGGCTCGATCCCAGGACCCTGGGATAACGACCTGAGCCCAAGGCAGACGCCTAACGACTGAGCCACCCAGGCGCCCCCCCGCCCCTGGCAAAAAAATTTTTTTAATTGTCCAAAATGTTTCCAAAGCATTTTTGATCAACACTACAGCTCAGCCAGGGGGGAGCCTGACCCCCAAAGGATTTATGGTCTAAGATGTGGAGAGAAGCAAGGCAGACAGGTGGGTACTGCTGAATTAGTCACCCAAATGCAAATCCACAGTGGGCCTGGGGCAGGCAACGGCACCAAGTGTGGCAAGTCACACCTTCTTTTCACTCTCCTTTCTTGACCTCCACTTCTCTTCCTGCTTCCTGGCCTTATTTGTACAGTGGGAAATCTACTGTTAACTGGTGGAGTTCCAGTATGCCTGAGCATGTTTGTCAAACTGGTGGGGCAGGCCTTGGAGAAGCCTGAGGGGCCTCTGGCAATGAACTCAAACTGGGTCTGCTACTTAAATTCAAACACATCCAGACAAGTCTGGCAAATGAGTAGGGGTAGGAGAAGGGCGTCTGTGTGAGATGCACAAGTTTCCCAACAGAAAAACTCCATTTTCAGGGTAGAGCGAGTCTTATTCGCATGAGCAAGGGCTGACTTAATCTTCCCCTCTCAAAATAATTCTTTTTTTTTAATGATGATTAAGGTATAATTGACATTCAACATTATATTAGTTTCCAGTGTACAACATAATGATTGGATATTTGTATATACTGCAAAATGATCACATAATAAGTCTGGTTGACATCCATCACCATACATAGTTATAGATTTATAGATTTTTTTTCTTATGATGAGAATTTTTTAAGGTTTACTGTTAACAACTTTCAAATATGCAATACAGTATTATTAACTACAGTCACCATGCTACACATTATGTCCCCATGACTTTTATTTTATAACTGGAAGTTTATACTTTTTGACCCCCTTTACCCATTAAACCCACCCCCACCCTGGCCACTGGCAGGCACCAATCATGCTAACCTTCTCTGTATCAGTCCAATTTTAGTGTACGTGCTGCCAAAACGAGCCCTCAAAATAACTCTGATGATTGTTTTTGAGTCCTAGGAAATTGGGACACAGGGTCAGAATCTTGTATACCCAATGGGAATATCACTGTTGCAGGATTCAGCAGGATTTGCTATCAGATCAGAAAACAAGGCTTATGGGTGCCTTCGTATTCATCAGAAAAAGATGCCCTGCCTCAGAACCTGGCCAAGGGAGAGGCTGGGGCTGGTACCTGCAGTTCAAAACCCCACAACCACACGTGGAGGCCCTGATGGGAACGATGAGCATGCTACTAAGCCAAAGGACTCCAAAGTACCCAGCTCTCCTCCTCTCCTCCGCATAGGCCCCAGGAAAGATATTTAGAAGCAATGAGAAATGGAAATCAAAGAACCATACACCTAAAACCCCAATGCAGAGCTCTCTGATGCTAGGCCAAGCACATGGTTTAGGCCTAACTCAAAATGAGTTCTCTCCTTTCCCTCAAGCCCATCTTACATCTTGGCATCTTCCATCCCTCAAGCCAGCTAGCCTCATGGGATAAGAGACCAAAGTAAAAAATAGCCCAAATGGTGACCTGAAATCTGACCTAACAAAGCCTGAGAAAGGAGCAGTCAGAGGAGAGGCAGGGGAGAGCTGGGGAGAGTGATCTAAGGCTTTAAATCACCAATGCTTCCTGGTCATGGGCTTGACCATCATAGTTCTCAAAGGGCAAGTTTAAGGAGCTGCTACAAAAAATGTGAGGAAAACAACTGGGAAGCCAAAAGTAATGAGGGAAAAATCAATACAGTATTTCAATACCATAATCCAAAAAAGAACAAAAATGTTAATCAGAACTTAAAGAAATATTAATTCTGCTCCCTGGCAGTATTAAAACATAGAGGAGTGGCAATTTCCTGGAACGCATCCATTTCTGTAATTACTTAGGTGACTAATCCAATAAAGTCTACGTTTACTAAACTCCAAGCCTACAACTAAGGGTTTTTTTTTTTTCTTTTGATGTATTTTAAAGCATTTTAAAGTACTTGATGCAGGCATTTTATGTAGATTTATTAGAAAGCTTATGAAATGTAATGTAACTGCTATAGTTTTAGTAAATAATAAAATTAAAATGATTCATAGTTCTTCAAATTACAGATGGCCCTCGACTTACGGTGGTTTGACTTACTATTTTTTTTACTTTACAATGGTGCAAAAGTGATACACGTTCAGTAGAAACCAAACTTCCGATTTTGATTTTGATCTATTCTGGGGCTAGTAACATGCAGTACTATACTCCCTTGCGATGCTGGGCAGCCCCAGCCCCCAGGCAGCCCTGACTCCCAGTCAGCAGCAGCCCCTAGTCAGGTCAGCCATCACGGTGGGGGGTTGGGGAGGGTGAAAACACCCTTACAAAACCTTTCTGTACCCATACAACCATTCTGTTTTTCCTTTCAGCACAGTATTCAATAAATCACATGAGACATTCAACACTCTTATGAAATAGGCTTCGTGTTAGAGGATGTTGCCCAACTGTAGGCCAGTCTAAGTGTTCTGAGCAGGCTTAAGGTAGGCGAGGTTAAGCTGTGATGCCCAGTAGATAAAGTGCAGTAAATGCATTCTTCACTTCTGATGGGTTTATCAGGACTTAACCCCATCATAAGTTGAGGAAGATCTGGATAATATTCGCTATGCATTTTACTCAGAAAGGAAGAAAAAAAATCCAACTGAGGCATGGTGTTCAAAGTTCCTCATGGCCACAAAACTTTTTCAAAAGCTGTATTTTACACAGACATTACCTACATAAATACAGATAAAAGCAGATCTGCTCCAGGGGTGTGCTGGTAAATGTTTAACAAGGAGCTCTCTAAGAAACCCTGATTTGGAGGTTCGCTGCTTTCTGTGGTATAAATGCTCCCACCTTGGCCATCACCGAATGAAGACTTGGAAGAGATATACAGAATCTGCACCTAGGCGCCTCAGACACCCCTGAGCCAGCCCCCCACCCCCGCCACTCAGTCCCCTCTCCCTTAACACCCAAGGGCACAGTTTGAAAACTCTTAGTGAGATAACTTTGTACAAGGAAACTTTTTGGGGCGCCTGGGTGGCTCAGTCGGTTAAGCGTCTGCCTTCGGCTCAGGTCATCATCTCAGGCTCCTGGGATCAAGCCCCACATCGGGCTCCCTGCTCAGCGGGGAGTCTGCTCCTCCCTCTCCCCCTGTGCTCTCTCCCTCTCTCTCTCTTTCAAATAAATAAATAAAATCTTTAAAAAAAAAAAAGGAAACTTTTTGATGGTTATCCCAAAGATTGCTAAATTGCTGCTTGGCAATACTTAGAAATCCTGTTTTCCTCGCCTTATCTTACAATTCAATGAGAGCTCTAAAAATACACAGTAGAGATTTCTAACCCCCAAAAGACAACTCCCTCCCTCATTTTAATAACCTTTAACCTTCATTGTAGGATATTCCCAGTATACACTTTATATGCGTTTTGTCTCAAAGAGGACACACAAAAATTTGCTCTTAAAATTCTAAAAGTCAGAGGGACAGATGTTATCTGCCTCCCACTTTCCCTCTCTCTCCTTTTCCTTATCTTTTTCTCTCAAAGCCTCTCAAGCCGCCCCCCTCCTCCCTCTCCTTCACTATCTCTTTCCAAAAGTTGTACATGTGGAGCTGGTCGGCCTGGTTGAATGAGGAATTCGTACAGAAGCAGAGCACATTTCAATCCCCTACCCTCCCAGCCTTAGCCCTGAAGAATGCGGGTCTTTTGATTTGGGGGAGTCTAGAGAGAAGGCCAGAAGCAAATTACCCTCCTGGTGATTCTGTCTCTGAGAGCCCAGGGAGTCACAACCATCAGCCATTGTCACATGAGAGAGACGCCCAGTTAGGGAATGTCAGGAGAGACAGTGGCCTATGGACAGAAGCATGAAAGGAGGAACTGGTTAGGGATCCCTGCTTGTGTCACTTCTTAGCAATACCTACATTTTTCTCCCCTCTTTTGATGTGTTTGCTCTCTTGTTAGCAAATAACCAACTCCATTTTTTCTTCTTTTCATGGCTCTCTCTGGCCACCTTATTTTTTTAAATACTGTTGTTTTATGCTATCAGCCGACAAGAAATAAACATTTCCTCAGATATGGTAGGAAGCTACAGTGAAATCTTTGCAGTTTTTCATAGGCAGGTCAAGTTAACCAAACAAAAAAAGGGGCGGAGCCTGATTCCCAGAATTAAGTAAAGTCAGGAGCCCTCGAAGACTGTCCTTCCCAGACTGTAGCTTGGCTGGAAGGGGGGGTCAGTTCAATATTCCACACACGTTTATGAAGCTCCTACTATGTGCTACGCACTTACTAGGTGTGGAGCTCTGGAAATCAGTTCTGCTATTCAAGAGCCCCAGGTTGCCCTCATGTTATTATTATCGTTGTTTTTTGGTGGAGTCAGGGAGCTGAGTGATCTATTCTCATTCTAGGCGATATTTAAATGCCTTGCATACACCCACAGACTTATCTGAGACTCTAAGCAAACAGCTCCCAGAGGAACTTCTGCGGCCAAGCCAGGGAGGGAGGGGCAGTAACTGGGGAAAGGAAAGTGAAGGTCCTCTGGATCAGGCTAGGCAGCTTGAGGACTTGGGGAGAGAGGTTTGTGAAAGGCGAAAAACTTTAAAGAGAAATCACAGGAGAGGATCTAGAATATACGAATTTAGGAGAGAAGAGCTCCAGGAAGGAGCAAGGCAGAAGACAGAGAGAATACCTCCTGATGGGAAGCTCACTATGGGGAAACTGCTCAGAGGGGAAACCCTCATAACCAGGAAATACCGGAGAGATTCCAGCACCCAGAGTTCAGGATGTGCAGCCCATGCGCCAGTCACATGGCTACGGAAAGAACAGAGTCAATACTGGAGGGCAAATCTGGTGAACGAGAGCAAAGTCAGGACTTAGCCCACTTCTTCAGAAACCAGAAGGCTGAAAGAGACAATTCATCCTAAACCTGGGAATAAAAGAATGATAGGATAACCAGCATAGGCTGGCCCAGGGAAGGAGCTAGACAAACTAACATTCATAGTGTGTGCCAAGCACCATTCTAAGCACTTACATATATTTTAGCTCATTTAACCATCAACAATAGTTCTGTGAGATCGGTGTTATTATTATACCCATTCTACACCTGAAAAAATTGAGAAATAGAATGTTTATTTCCGCATAGCTAATAAGTAATATAGTCTGGATTCAAAAACAGGTAGCGTTGTTCTGTGGTTGCAGAACCCGCACCCTCAATCCTATGCTAGAGCACTAAAAAAGAGCAACAGAACAAAACTGGGAACAACAAATTCATGTTTTCAAATGAGTAACCTTGAAATGGGGTTTTTAGAACTTCATTCATCACTAGACTGTGTCCCAAAATTCTTTTATGTCATAGTAAAGGTATTTGTCCACATGATGTTCTGAGCACATTGTACAAGAGACATGCATTCAGCAAATATTTACTGATCACCCCTCTATCCCAGGCAATAGACTAAATCATAGGAGTTCCTGCTTTCGTGGCGTTTACAGCCAAGTGTGGGAACTCAGTGGTCATAGGTTATTACTGGAGAAAGCAAGATAGAGAAAAAGGTTTTAAAAAAAAAAAGGATTGGGGGTGCCTGGCTGGCTCAGTAAGTAGAGCAACTGACTCTTGATCTCAGGGTGGTGAGTTTGAGCCCCACAGTGGGTGCAGAGATCACTTAAAAAATAATTAAAACTTTAGGGCTCCTGGGTGGCTCAGTCGTTAAGCGTCTGCCTTCCACTCAGGTCATGATCCCAGGGTCCTGGGTTCGAGCCCCGCATCGGGCTCCCTGCTCCGCGAGAGGCCTGCTTCTCCCTCTCCCACTCCCCCTGCTTGTGTCCCCTCTCTCGCTGTGTCTCTCTGTGTCAAGTCAATAAATAAAATCTTAAAAAAAATAATAATAATTAAAACTTTAATACTAAATACTGATTCCATATCATGTACCAAAAACTTCACACATAACTGCTCTATTCCCACATTAACTCTACCTATCATACAAAGAAACTGAGGCACTGAAAAGTTAAATAAATTGGCCATAGTCACAGAATAAGAGGCAGAGATTCAAATCTAAACTTCTCTGATACGAAAATCTAGGTTCCCTCTTTGACTCTACACTGAAATAAAGAAGTCCCATGAAGGGACGCCTGGCTAGCTCAGTCTCTTGACCCTGGGATTGTGAGTTTGAGATTACTAAAAAGAAATAAATAAACTTAAAAAAAAAAGTCCCATGAAAAGAATGAAAGTTAGTGGGACGCCTGGGTGGCTGAGTCGGTTAAGCATCTGCCTTCGGCTCAGGTCATGATCCCAGGGTCTTGGCATTGAGCCCCACGACCCCATCGGGCTCTCTGCTCAGCAGGGAGCCTGTTTCTCCCTCTGTCTCCCTCTGCCTGCTGCTCCCCCTGCTTGTGCTCTTTCTCTCTCCCCCTCCCTACCTCCCTCTCCCTCTGTCAAATAAATAAATAAAATCTTTAAAAAAAAAAAAAAAAAGAATGAAAATCCGTGATAGTTAACTGAACCTCTGTGAACTTTCTAAACCATAATCACAAATGTTTAGTTTGAATACGTGGATTTTTTGTAAAACCCGTGTGTATTGGACAGGGAGTGGATTTGAAAGCAGGGGAATGTTGGATTAAAGGCCTGCTTGTTCTGAAGTAGAAATTTTATAGGAAATATCTTTAGTTTAATGATGATAAATACTTAGCCTTTAATTAGCTCCTCTTTTGAGGGTGTTTGAGGATAATGGCATTTTCAGGGCAGCCTTAAGATGTGGTGAGAAACTTCACCTAATTCCTAGTGTAGGGGGTAGAATAAAGTCCCTTTAGTGACTTAAACTACTCTGCATTTCTGTTAGAAAACTCCTGGTGGCAAGCTGATCTAAACACTCTCTTCCCTCAGGGGGTGGTGGAAAAGCTTGACTCATTGAAAACAGCTGTGGTCCCAGTTCAATTTTGGACCCCCCATTTATTCCTGTTTTGGTAGAAATACAAAGCAACCCAAGGTAAGTAAGTAAAGGTAGTACCATCCTCAAAATTAATTTGTTCTGTTTACACACACAGACACAGTGATCTAGCGGCCCTATGAAAGCATGTCCTAAGAGTGAAAAGGGAAAATAATACAGGACCAATGTAGTAACAAGAAAAGAGGAATAAAAATGATATAATGAAATCTTCATGAGGATCCCCATGATTGTCCTTCTCTCTGGGATCCTATAAGCAAGTGCCACTCTGTAACAGGCTTTATTTCATTGGTCACAAGAGTATCTCCTAAAGTAATCAAAGCCTATGGGCTTAAAAAAGAAGAGTTAGCTGTTACCACTTTGATGATTGGAATCATCTAGGGAATTTTTAAAACTCTTGATGCCTAGGTTCGACCACCAAAGAATTGGGCTGGAGTACAGCCTGGACATCAAGACTTAATTTTCCAAAGTTTCCCATCTGATTCTAATGTGCAGTCAGTGTTGAAAATCATCATCACTGTGAGGTTTGAAACATAAGGTGTGACTGGCTTTCATCTAACTATTTAAAAATAATTAGTGTGGCACCTGGGTGGCTCAGTCGTTAAGCTTCTGCCTTCGGCTCAGGTCGTGATCTCAGGGTTCTGGGATCAAGCCCTGCATCAGGCTCCCTGCTCCAAGGGAAGCCTGCTTCTCCCTCTCCTACTTCCCCTGCTTGTGTTCCTGCTCTCGCTATCTCTCTCCGTCAAATAGATCAATAAAACCTTTAAAAAAAATTAAAATTAAAAAATAATTAAAAAATAAAAATAGTGTGTTGTGTCTAGACAGGACAGCCCCCGAATTCCTGGCCACCCATGGATAAGAATCTAGACTATACCCCATTGACCCTTTAGAGGACAGCTTTTATGGTCATCTCTTCCAGAGGGAACATGGCAACAGGGCACACAGCAGAGTGATGCACTTCTGTTGCCCTGCTAAGCCCAGGTATAAGAACCACCATTCTTCTCCTGACATGATGAGGAAAGTCAGTTTCTAGGAAGGCAGAACCACCCCCCAAACCCTCCTCCCCATGTGTGTCTGCTATCACTGTACATGGATCCTGCCTGGAAAAAGCCGAGAAGCTGTAACCCTTAGCACTTTTTTGGAAGGCCAAATTCCTGGCAGGAAAGCCAAACTTGCTCTAAATGCTGCCTCACTCTTGTATAGGAGGAGAAGTCGTCTACCTTTACTTCTGAGAAAACTTTTCTTTTTTTAAAAAATTTTTATTTATTTATTTGTCAGAGAGAGAGAGAGAGCACAAGCTGGGGGAGCAGCAGAGGGAGAGAGAGAAGCAGGCTCCTCACTGAGCAAGGAACCCGATGCGGGACTCGATCCTAGGACCCTGGGATCATGACCTGAGCCGAAGGCAGACGCTTAACGACTGAGCCACCCAGGCGTCCCATGAGAAAACAACTTTTCTGTGATGGATTTTGTTCCAAAGTTTGCTTCTTCCAAATATATTTATCATCATTTTATTCCTATGCTTTTATATTTCGTTCTAAAAATATTACATAAGTTTTAATAGGGGAAGTTAACACCTTTCATTTTATTTTATTTATTTATTTTTTTTAAGATTTTATTTATTTATTCACGAGAGACAGAGAGAGAGAGGCAGAGGGAGAAGCAGGCTCCCAAGGAGCAGGGAGCCCGATGCGGGACTCGATCCCAGGACCCTGGGATCATGACCTGAGCCGAAGGCAGTCGCTTAACCAACTGAGCCACCCAGGCGCCCAACACCTTTTATTTTATTTTAGTCAAAACATTTTGAAAGAATTCTACATTGTGCTAGGGGCAAATACAAAAAACTTGGGAGAATCTTCTTCCATAAATACATTTATTTTAGGGGTGCCTGAGTGGCTCAGCTGGTTAAGCATCTGACTCTTGATTTCAGTTCAGATCATCATCTCAGGGTTGTGAGACTGAGCCCCATATTGGGCTCTGAGCTGGGTGTGGAGCCTGCTTAAGATTCTCTCTCCCCCTCTCCCCCTCCCCACCCCTCTAAAATTAATTAATTAATTAAAATAAATTTATTTTACTTATTTCCACTTACCAGATATACAGTACCTGTGCACTGATTGTATTTCTATTGTACTGATTTATATATGGAAAATATTTGGTGTCTAGTCAAAAAACAAGTACAACTTGGGGCACCCAACTGGCTCAGTATGCAGAGCATGTGACTCTTGATCTCAGTGTGGTGAATTCAAGCCCCATGTTGGGTGTAGAGATTACTTAAATAAATAAAACCTAAAAAAACAAATAAACAAGGACAACTTAAGTGATGTATATTTCAAAAGCAAACAAGTCAACAGGTTATATTGTGTCATAGAGCATTTGTCACTTTCAAAGGCTTCTAATTATTGGATTTAGACTGTTCAATATCTACATAGTCATTTTTGTAATATCTCAGGATCATACAAGATTTTTTAATAGTATTTGCATATTAATTCCATATATGTCTGAAAACAGAACATAGAAGAACACTACAACACCAATGCTGTCCTATACAATGTTACACAATGCAAGAAAAAGGAAGTCTGTGGCATCAGCTCCAAGAAGGCAGGGACCCAGTGTGTTTTATTCACCACCGTATATTCAGCACTTTGCTCTGTGGTGAGCACATGGTAGATGATCAATCAATGTTTGTTTAGTGAGAATAAACATGGAAGGAGAATAAAAGGAAGGGAGAGAGAGGAAAGGCAAATATGGGAGTAAAATAAAGAGCATTTCACAAATCCTAGTATGGAACCTCTTCTGTTTTGACAACATTTATTACTCTTGCTGTAAATAGATCTTTGCATTGAAACCAGTTTTTTTTTTTTTTTTAAGATTTTATTTATTTATTTGACAGAGAGAGACACAGTGAGAGAGGGAACACAAGCAGGGGGAGTGGGAGAGGGAGAAGCAGGCTTCCCGCGGAGCAGGGAGCCCGATGCGGGGCTCGATCCCAGGACTCTGGGATCATGACCCGAGCCGAAGGCAGACACTTAACGACTGAGCCACCCAGGCGCCCCGAAACCAGTTATTTTTTTATGACGGCTAAGACTATGTATTCACATGTATATTGTCAGAACTTTTTGATGGTGATAGAAACCCCACTCCATTTATTTTAAACAAATAAAGAGAATATTTTTGCTCACAAAACTATAAAGTTCCAGTTCTTGGCTGGCTTCAGTACATCCAGATACTCAAACGGTATTCTCTGGTTTGTCTCCCTCTGTCCCTGTCTCTGTCTCTCTTTCTGTCCCTTTCCTTACTAGGTTTATTCTCAGGTAGGGTTTCTGCATGTGCTGGGGAATATGGGCCCTGGTAATTCAGATACCTCTCCCTCTCTGAGAATTCATATCAATCTCCCAAAACAGGGTTGGTCCTGCTTAGACAGGTCACAAGCTCATTCTTAGACCAGCCTCTATTTCCGGAGAAGTGGGTTGTTGTGATGGCCAATCATAATCACTCAGAGCAGGAGAGACGCAGTTCTCAAAATATAAGCTATGGAACAAACAAGAAACTCCTTCCTTTCACAATTTGGAAAGTGAAAATATTTACGCAGATAACTATAATGTAAAACCTGTCCTTTCACACATATTGTGAATACTAAGTTTCTATTCATTGTTTTTTAGTAATCTCTATACCCAACATGGGGCTTGAACTCACAATCCCTAGATCAAGAGTCACACACGAATTTTGTTTCCTTAGGTTTATGAAAGCTGAGGTCTCTGCTCCTTTCTTCTAATTTCCTTTCTCACTTTTGCCTAAACCAGTCCCCAAAGGGAAATGTTGATTGGTCTGAGCCCAACACATCAAATTAGGCCAAGTTGACCCTTGGGCAGATTTACCGTGTGTTAAAGGTCATGCTCACCTCTCTCTTTCGGTGACACTAGATCAACTGGTAGCCTGATTCAGATTCCTGGCTGTCTCTTTTCTCATTCTATCCTTTCATGTAGCCAATCAGATGATAAGATCTCAAAGCAAGTTTGAGAACAGAATTGTCCAACCTCAAAAGAATCTTATCTTCCTTAATTGAACTCTTAGCCAGCATTCTCAAAAGTACCTGAGGCAAAACAAATGCAAAAGTTAAAAAAATAAAAAAATGAAAACTATTTGAGGAGTGATCCCTTTAGGTTAGGAGTGAAGTAGTTTGTGGAAAACTGGATAAAGACTAAAAAAGGAAATTAATCTGAAGACACATTTTGTGTTTTATCTAATAATAACAAGCCAGAAAAATCTGCCTGGTTAGTGGTGGAAAGTTGTCCTGGCATGCAGTGAAGAGGAAGCTACCATACATAAATACAAATATAAAAAGGATCTACTGAAATTTCTGTTTAACCTGGAAGCGATGGGCCAATGAACTGAAGGAAAATAAACTGAGAAGATAACTCTGTTACTGGAAGAAGCCGTGAAGGTGCAATAGGAAAGGGAGGGCGCTCTGGTTCAGGTTTGTTAGTTGGAGCTCAGCTGAGAAACACTACCTGCAAGAACATGCTACTGGTTCTTTCATGAATCTGTTTTTACCATTTTATAAATGCTGTGGAGATTTTTTTTTAAAG
Source organism: Mirounga leonina (assembly GCF_011800145.1). NCBI lineage: Eukaryota > Metazoa > Chordata > Mammalia > Carnivora > Phocidae > Mirounga > Mirounga leonina. The sequence goes on along the minus strand of NW_023270377.1, from coordinate 54,499,683 downwards.
ATAAAGCAAAAGAACAAGGAATAAAAACATGGAGTTTTATTTGCACTTTGCTTGTGTTTAGCAATTAGACTTCGGTCAAATCACTCAACTCACAATGAGGAGACAGCAATTTTGACTGAGCCAGGAGTAAATGATAATAAATCATTGTAAAGTACCCCACTACTAAATACCAGTGTGATCAAGATTTGGTAGTTCTTATGTTTGTTTTTGCAATTAAATGTAAACTAACTTTAATTTCTCAATCCTGAAAACATTTTTTCAGAGACATGATGCTAGCCAGAGAGGTTCCAGAACCTTCCTGAAGCTGCCCATAGAGACTATGCAGACAAACCCATTTAAAGGAAGAACACCTCTGAAAATATCAACGTATAGTTCCTATAAAAAGGATTGTGGTATTTTATTTCAAGGTAAAAAATTGAAACATGTTCCTGGTGGGGTGCCTGAATGGCTCAGTCAGTTAAGTGTCTGCCTCTTGATCTCAGGGTCATGAGTTCAAGCCCCGTGTTGGACTCTACCTTCGGTGTGGGGCCTATACTTAAAAAAAAAAAGAGGGGAGCCTGGATGGTTCAGTCGGTTAAGCATCTGACTTTTGGTTTTGGCTCAGGTCATGATCTCAAGGTCCTGAGATCAAGCCCCTGAGATGGAGCCCCATGCTTGTCCCTCTCCCTCTGCTCCTCCTCTTGTCCTCTTCTCTTTCTCTGGAATAAATAAATAAAACGGAAAGACAAGAAAAGAAAGGAAAAGAAAGGGAAGGGAAGGAAAGGGAAAGAAAGAAAGAAAGAAGAGAAAGAAAGAAAGAAGGAAGGAAAGAAAGGAGGGAGGGAGAAGGAAAGGAGATGGGGAATATCTTTTATGTGCCTCAAAATCAGCCCAGCCAAACCATGCTCTTTACGTCTTTCTTCATCCCTCCTGAGTCCTACCTTAAGTCTCAGGAGTTAGTTGGACCATCATCCACTCAGTTGAAGAAACTTCAACTCCTACTTTATTTAAGCAATTACTAACTCTTGTAAACTTCCTTAGAACTGTTTGTTTTCCTTATATACATCCAATAACTCAGGCCCATAACCCCTGACTAGTCTGTCCCCTCCTCTGCCTCATTCACCCCAATAACAATACAGTTAGATGAAATAATCGATGTATTAAAAACAAAAATTCAACTGAGTAAATTTGAAGATCTAAGTGGCTTTCTTAAGTGATTCATGAATCAGGCAGCATCCCATCTAGCAAGAAGAAAGGAACTCTGGGGGTGCCTGGGTGGCTCGGTCATTAAGCGTCTGCCTTTGGCTCAGGTCATGACCCCAGGGTCCTGGGTTCAAGCCCCGCATCGGGCTCCCTGCTCCGCGGGATGCCCACTTCTCCCTCTCCCACTCCCCCTGCTTGTGTTCCCTCTCTCGCTCTGTCTCTCTCTGTCAAATAAATAAATAAAAATCTTAAAAAAAAAAAAAGAAGAAAGGAACTCTGAAGAGTTGTACAAAATGGAAGGAGGGTGGGGCAAGGAAGTATTAGCAAAAGAAAAGAAAACATTGTTTCAGGCAAGGTCACTTTTCCTGAGGGGGAAAGGCAGGGGGTCTTATACAGATTACCTCACCTTCCTTTGGGGGTGGGGGAATGGAGAGGGCCCATGTGACAGATTACCTCATTGGTGCGGATCAGAAAATTCCTGACTGACTGGTTAAGAATACATTTCTGAGGAAGGTTGCAATTAGGATAAATATCAATCCCCAGTTTGTTGATGTGGCCTAGTATAAATGACTCCATTCTGGGCTTGTGGTTTTCTTTTTGACAAATGTATATTTATAAACCCCTTGAAGAGAATGAAGAAAATTTAGATTTGATTCATCAATTGTCATCTACTGAAAATACATGGGATTTTATAAAAAATTCATATTATAACAATTTCAAATATATATATAAAAAGAAGGAAAAAACCAACAAAATAAAAAAGAAAGAAAATAAATAAAACAAAACAAAAATTTCAAATATGTACAAGAGAGAAGGAATAATGAAACTTCATGACCTATCACCTCTCACTGCTCCTCCTATCTGCTCCCCTCCCAACTTTGTTCCTCCTGGAATATTTTGAAGCAAATTCTTTCATCTTATTGGCTCACCGGTATATACTTCATGTACTGAATTTTTGAAATTTTAGTTTCACTCAAAGAAAGAGAAGAAATTTGTAGCTGATAGTCTGAGAACATACTCTGCCCCCTTAACAAGAGGTTTTCATAGTCTTTAGGAATTTTTCCTAATTTTCTATCTTCCTTTCCTTCATAAATTACTCTTTAACAGTTGTATTGAATTCAATTATTTAAATTCAAGTAGGAGTTTTTATGCTGAACTGTGAGTTCTCAACTAATAAATTGTCCTCAGGTAAAATTAAATTCTTGAATTTTACTCCCAGATCAACAAAAATTTACAGGTCACATACTTGAATGTTAAATAAGGACCTAGATGATCATTTGTCAATGAGATTAATTCACTCATTTCCAGGACATTCCATGATTCAATATTATTCTAAAGTGAATTATTATGTTTTCACTCTTATGTAAATAATCCTATATTCTGACGATTCTATTTAATATGCATTAATTTTTAAAAAATTTTTAAAAGATTTTATTTATTTATTTATGTGAGAGAGAGAGAATGAGAGGGGGCAGGGTCAGAGGGCAAAGCAGACTCCCCACTGACCAGGGAGCCCGATGGCGGAACTCAATCCCAGGACTCCAGGATCATGACCTGAGCCAAAGGCAGTCGCTTAACCAACTGAGCCACACAGGCGTCCCTTTTAAAATTTTTTTTTTTTTAAGATTTTATTTATTTATTTGACAGAGAGAGACACAGCGAGAGAGGGAACACAAGCAGGGGGAGTGGGAGAGGGAGAAGCAGGCCTCCCGCAGAGCAGGGAGCCCGATGCGGGGCTCGATCCCAGGACTCTGGGATCATGACCTGAGCCGAAGGCAGATGCTTAACGACTGAGACACCCAGGCGCCCCCCTTTTAAATTTTTAATTGAAGTATAGTTGACATACTATATGTTAGATTCAGGTATGCAACACAGTGATTCAACCTTTATATACATATATAAGACTCATGCTCACCACAATAAGTATAGTTACTATCTGTCACTACTGTTAAGCATCTAAGTTATCAATAAGGGACCTTTCATCAGAAGTGTTTATTTTTATTAACAAAATTGAGAGGGCCCTTTTGACAATTTGTTTGAAGACCCAGATCTGAAGTTTAGATTCAGGGGTGCCTGGGTGGCTCAGTCAGTTAAGCAGCAGCCTTCAGCTCAGGTCATCATCCCAGGGTCTTGGGATTGAGTCCCGCATCAGGCTCCCTCTGCTTCTCCTTCTGCCTGCCGCTCCCCTTGCATGTGCTCTCTCTCTCTCTGTCAAATACATAAATAAAATCTTAAAAGAAAAAGTTTAGGGCACCTGGGTGGCTCAGTTGGTTGGGCGACTGCCTTCGGCTCGGGTCATGATCCTGGAGTCCCGGGATCGAGTCCCGCATCGGGCTCCCTGCTCGGCGGGGAGTCTGCTTCTCCCTCTGACCTTCCTCCCTCTCATGCTCTCTGTCTCTCATTCTCTCGCAAATAAATAAATAAAATCTTTAAAAAAAAAAAAAAGAAAAGAAAAAAAAAGAAAAAGTTTAGATTCAGCTTTGTTTTGTTTGTTGATGTTAAGAAAATTATCAAATCAGGAACACCTGGGTGGCTCAGTCGGTTAAGCGTATGCCTTAGGCTCAGGTCATGATCCCAAGCTCCTGGGATCCAGTCCCACATCAGGCTCCCCACTGAGCCAAGACCCTCGTTTCTCCCTCTGCCTGCCCCACCCCCTGTTGTGCCCTACCCCCGACAAATAAATAAAATAAAATTTTTAAAAAATAAAATTATCAAATCATTAAAAAATTTTTAAATTTGGGGTGCCTGGGTGGCTCAGTTGTTAAGCGTCTGCCTTCGGCTCAGGTCATGATCTCAGGGTCCTGGGATCGAGCCCCACGTCGGGCTCCCTGCTCGGCGGGAAGCCTGCTTCTCCCTCTCCCACTCCTCCTGCTTGTGTTTCCTCTCTCGCTGTGCCTCTCTCTGTCAAATAAATAAAATCTTAAAAAAAAAATTTTTTTTTTAATTTATCTATTTTAGAGAGAGAGAGGGGAGGGGAGGGGCAGAAGGAGAGTCCTTTTTTTTTTTTAAGGTTTTTTTTTTTTTAAGATTTTATTTATTTATTTGAGAGAGAGAGAATGAGAGACAGAGAGCACGAGAGGGAAGAGGGCAGAGGGGGAAGCAGACCCCCCGCTGAGCAGGGAGCCCGATGCGGGACTCGATCCCGGGACTCCAGGATCATGACCTGAGCCGAAGGCAGTCGTTTAACCAACTGAGCCACCCAGGCGCCCTCCTTTTTTTTTTTTTTTTTTTTTTTTTGAAGACTTTATTTACCTATATGACAGAGAGAGAGAGAGCACAAGCAGGGGGCACAGCAAAGGGAGAGGGAGAAGCAGGCCCCCTGCTGAGCAGAGAGCCCGATGTAGGGCTCGATCCCAGGACCCCCGGATCACAACCTGAGTCAAAGGCAGACGCTTAATGACTGAGCCACCCAGGTGCCCCGAGGGAGAGTCTTAAGCAGACTGCACTGAGGGCAAAGCCCAACAAGGGGCTCAATTTCATGACCCTGAGATCACCACCAGAGCTAAAACCAAGAGTCAGATGCCTAACTAACTGCACCACCCAGGCACCCCAAATCATTAAATTTTTTATATCATGGATGAATCTGGGTTTCACTGGTGAGGTTCAAGCAGTCTGTAATCCCCCTAGGTGTATTAAAAGGACTGCAAGAGGACGCCTGGGTGGCTCAGTTGGTTAAGCGACTGCCTTCAGCTCAGGTCATGATCCTGGAGTCCCAGGATCGAGTTCCACATCGGGCTCCCTGCTCGGCAGGGAGTCTGCTTCTCCCTCTGACCCTCCTCCCTCTCATGCTCTCTGTCTCTCATTCTCTCTCTCTCAAATAAATAAATAAAATCTTAAAAAAAAAAAAAAAAAAAAAGGACTGCAAGAGTAGGACCTGGGTAGGGACCGGAAGTGCTTGGCAGGGCAGCAGCAACCTTACTCCTTTTATATATTGTGCACCCTTGTGCAGATGCATTTAAATCTTACACTGTGGTGAAGCGATGATTTTTATAATGCTGCAGTAGAATTGGATTACTTAGCTGTGTTCTTGTCTGATATAGAAAATAAATGTTTGCATTATTTCCACAAAAAAATAAAAAATAAAATAAACAAAATAAAAGGAGTACAAGAATAGTGAATCCTTCCAAAGTACTGAATCCAATCTCCAGGCCTTCACTCAGGGTTTGAAACTCTTACCAGGAGCACAGTTCTGTCTTCTATCAATTCAGTTCTTATCCATCCTTAAAAATGCCATTCAAAAGTTTCATTTTGGGGGCACTTGGGTGGCTCAGTTGTTAAGCATCTGCCTTCGGCTCAGGTCATGATCCCAGGGTCCTGGGATCGAGCCCGCATTGGGCTCCCTGCTCGCCGGGAAGCCTGCTTCTCCCTCTCCCACTCCCCCTGCTTGTGTTCCCTCCCTGTCTCTCTGTTAAATAAACAAATAAAATCTTTAAAAAAAAAGTTTCATTTTGTGATGTTGTGATTTATCATTAGAGACGTATATTTGGTCTTCATCCCTGTTTCTGGCACATAGCTCCCCAAACCCTGGGAATTTCCTATGTGATGAGAGCAATAATGATATCTTCTCTTCTGTTAATGAGGTGACTTTTGGAAAGCACCAAAGGGTGGGGGCGGGTTGCCAGGAGAACCAACCTTGTGATTACAGTGTTGGAACTTCTCCCCCCACCCCACCTCTGTGGAGGGGAGGGGGGCTGGAGAGTGAGTGGATGGCCAATGATATAACCAATCATGCCTAATAAAGCCTCCATAAAACCCCAAAAAGATGGGGTTTAGAGAGCTTCACGTTGGTGAAAACATGGAGATGCTGGGAAAGCAGCATACCCAGAGAGGGCATGGAAGCTCCGCGCCCTTTCCCCTCTCCCCACACCTTGCCCTAGGCATCTCTTCCATCCGGCTGCTCCTGAGTTACAGCATTTTACAATAAACCAGTAATCTAGTGAGCAACATGTTTCCCTGGGCTCTGGAACCTCTGATCTATAGCCGGTCTATCAGAAGCACAGCTGATAACTGCAGCCCGCAACTGGGGTCTGAAGCAGGTGGGAGGCAGTCTTGCAGGACTGAGCCTTTAACCTGTGGAATCTGATGCTATCTCAAGGCAGATAGTGTCAACACTGGGTTGAACTGTAGGACAGCTGGTGCCCCAGAATCGCTGGTTGGTGTGGGGGAAACCCCCCATTCCAAGTTGGAATTGGAGGCAGAACTCCTATCTCTCCATCATGAAACCTTCCAAGATCTTTGAGACCATCAATAATTTCCCCACTTCCCTGAGGCACTTCAGTGTAGACCACACAAGTTAGTATTTCTTTTTTTTTTTTTTTAAAGATTTTATTTATTTGACAGAGAGAGACACAGTGAGAGAGGAAACACAAGCAGGGGGAGTGGGAGAGGGAGAAGCAGGCTTCCCGCGGAGCAGGGAGCCCGATGCGGGGCTCGATCCCAGGACCCTGGGATCATGACCTGAACCGAAGGCAGATGCTTAACGACTAAGCCACCCAGGCGCCCCACAAGTTAGTATTTCTATATTGTCTATATTGTCTACCTATATTATGAGGACAAAGAAGCCCTTTTCAGCATTTCCAAGGATTTACATAGTGCTACTTGATTCCCCAAATTATTGATTAATTAGAATATAAGAGTCTTAGGAGTCTGAGGGAAAAGAAACGAGCACTAGAGTGTCTATCCAAGCACTAGAGTGTCTCCAAATTCATACTGAAACAATTACTTATTACGAATGCAATTTGAAGATATTGGTATAAAAATAGGTTTTTATCAGTTAGTCCTAAGACCACTTGTTTTGGGGGTACCTGGGTGGGTCAGTCGGTTAAGCATCTGACTCTAGATTTCAGCTCAGGTCATGATGTCAGGGTTGTTAGACAGCACCACGTTGGGCTCTGCGCTGAGCCTGAAGCCTGCTTAAGATTTTCTCCCTCTCCCTCTCTCTCTCTATAAATAAATAAATAAATAAAATATTAAAAAAAAAAAAAAGAATGAGGGGCGCCTCGGTGGCTCAGTCGTTAAGCATCTGCCTTTGGCTCAGGTCACGGTCCCAGGGTCCTGGGATCGAGCCCCATGTCAGGCTCCCTGCTCGGCGGGAAGCCTGCTTCTCCCTCTCCCACTCCCCCTGCTTGTGTTCCCTCTCTCGCTGTGTTTCTGTCAAATAAATAAAATCTTTTTAAAAATTAATTAAGTAATTAAAATTTAGAAAAAAGAATGTACCTCGGGGTGCCTGGGTAGCTCAGATAGTTAAGCATCTGCCTTCAGTTCAGGTCATGATCTCCAGGTCCTGGGATGGAGCCCCAGGCGCAGGCTCCCTGCTCAGCGGGGAGTCTGCTTCTCCCTCTCCCTCTGCCTCTCCCCCTGCTTGTGCTCTCTCTCTCTCCCTCTCAAATGAATAAATGAAGTATATTTTTAAAAAATACATCTTAAAAAAAAGACCACTTGCTTGCACATACTCTCAGAATTTTATTTTTTCTAATTCATATAGTGGGCCTATGTTTTAGCCCAATTTACTAAACAACAAAGTGTAGGGGAGATTGAGTGTTCTTGCTTTTATGTGGTAGGTGTAAACCCAGGGCAGTGAGAGGGAGGAGAAGCAGAGAAGAATGGGAAGCAATGCACAGGTAGGCTGTATGGGAAAGCTGTGCCACAAGGTAGTCAGCCAATGAAAGGGAACAATGTGGTTCAGGGCGGGTCACCCCAAAATATGTCACTTTGACATATTGATTATTTTGAATTAAAGTTACCTAAGAAACAGCTGGTACAAGAAGGCCCTTTTGTCCCCCTGAAAGCAGGAAATAAATTCCCCATGTGAAGGCTACCTTCCCTGCACCTGGAAGGTAGAAAGCATCCTTACCACCACAGATAGGGAATTCAGGGCCAAGAAGGCCACATAAACAAACTTGGTTACTTCTTCATTTATTTGCTGCCCCAAACCCAAAACCTTTTGTCAGTTCTTCACAAATAATTGTTTATTTGTTTAAAAGGTATAAAGGCTGCCTGCTTTGGTCACTTCAGGGAGGCTCATATTTTTATTGGCTCCCTTATGTTTGAAATTAAATTTGTTTTCTGTTTATCTGTCTTATGTCAATTTAATTTTTTTTTAAGATTTTTTATTTATTTATTTGACAGAGAGAGACACAGAGAGGGGGAACACAAGCAGGGGGAGTGGGAGAGGGAGAAGCAGGCTTCCCGTGGAGCAGGGAGCCTGACACGGGGCTCAATCCCAGCACCCTGGGATCATGACCTGAGCCGAAGGCAGATGCCCAGTGACTGAGCCACCCAGGCGCCCCTCAATTTAATTATTAGACCAACCAAAGAACCTAGAGGGGACACTGCAGGTTCTGATGCATGCTCCAGGCTGTTTGGGCAAGGAATTTGGGGGTCCCAGGAAGCCAAAGCATGTTCCAGAAGGGGGGGCTGTCCCAAGAAAACCACAAAAGAGCATGTCTTTTGTAGGTAGTTGAGTGCAGTAGACTGGATCTGCTCGATTTAGGCCTGGAGGCCTTCCCAACTGCTTCATGTCAGCGGTGGCTGCACTGTTCGTTATCTGCAGATGGTATACTGGCCTTTGGTGTGAGTGGCTAGGAGAGATTGAAGGCTTTGTTTGTTATGCAGCAATTTTTTGTTTTGTTATTCTATTATGTAAATCTAGCCAAGGAATTGATTATTGACATTCAACAGTTTATACTGCAGGGTTTATTTTTAGCAGAGAATTGCTAAAGCAGAATGGTGTGAAGATGTTAGGAACTGGATGATGAGAGATTACGAGGTGATAATTATAGCTTCACTTTAAATTGTGTGTTGCAAAATACCTGCTTTGTTTCTCTTGTGGATGAGGAGGTAGGGAGGATTTGAGGATTTAGCCAGTCTCTCAACCTAATTTCTCGGGAAGAGTTCTTGGAAATCATTCATTTTTCTTGCATGAAATGATATCATACACTATTATTTTTTAAGTGACTCTACACCCAACATGGGGCTCAAACTCACGATCCCAAGATCAAGAGTCTCATGCTCTACCAACTGAGGCAGCCAGGCACCCCGATATCATACACTATTTTGATTACAATTTATGCCATTTTGTTCTTTAATCTGAGCAATTTATTGTATCTGGTGAGAAGGTAGTTAGTTGCTTATTTTATACCCCTTAACTCACAAATCTAATTTTTTTTTAAGATTTTATTTTTATTTTATTTATTTGACAGAGAGAGACACAGTGAGAGAGGGAATACAAGCAGTGAGAGTGGGAGAGGGAGAAGCAGGCCTCCCGCCGAGCAGGGAGCCCGACGTGGGGCTCGATCCCAGGACCCTGGAATCATGACCTGAGCTCAAGGCAGACGCTTAACGACTGAGCCACCCAGGCGCCCCTCACACATCTAATTAAACGAACAGAACAATCAGCAAATATATCTCACACCACTTTGGAAAGAAAAAAAGACCTTTACTGAAAGCCAATTCTGAGTCTTAAGAAATGAATTGCCCATAAATTGAAAGACTCAAAGGAGGAAAGATTTGAAAGCACAAAAACAAGCCTGTACAATTTATTTGAGGTCGTCAGAAGAGAAAGCTCTGGTACAGGTGTCCCACATCAGCCTGTATGGTGAGCTATACAGACTCCTTATGGAGAATTTTCACTACAAAACTGTTAATAAAAGAAGCAATTCAATATTATACCTTCCATTTTTATGGCATCTTACTACAAATATACTTGGCAGGTTATGGCCTTTATTTCAGAACTTAAAGCTTCTACGGGATGGCAGTTGCCTTCATCCTGCTCAGAGGCCCAGGGCAGCCAAGGCTATTATTGCTTCTACTGTCCGTGTGGAAGGGCGGTGAAGAGAGATGAGGGTGCGTGGCTTACCAAGTGAGAAGTTCATCTCACGCTATCTCTGTTTCTGCTCAGACAGTGTTCTCTCCCTGTCACTTCTATTCACCATATGACCTTAGGCAAATTACTTAGCATCTCTGACCTATAGTGTCCTACTGTCTAAAAGGGAGATAATTGACCTACCTATGGCCAATAAAAGGATTCATTGAAACAATTTGCACACACTTTTGGCAATTAGAGGGCTCTTTTTTTTTTTTTAAGATTTTATTCATTTATTTGAGAGAGAAAACGAGCAAGAGAGAGGAGCAGGGGGAGGGACAGAGGAAGAGGGAGAAGCAGACTCCCCACTGAGTGGGGAGCCTGATGTGGGGTCCGATCCTGGGACTCCAGGATCATGACCTGAGCTGAAGACAGACTTAATTGACTGAGCTACCCAGGCGCCCCACTAGTGGGCTCTTTATGTGTAAGTTTCCAGCTACCTCATATCTTTTAAATATAGGTGGAAAGGAGGAGCCACACTGTTCCTACCTTGTTATCTTTATTGCCTAGAAAGTCAAGATCACAGCGCAGGAAATAGCACAAAATCTAGTGTCGAAATTGACAGAGAGCCAGGGATGGGGGAAATGACTGTACTGTTCTTACCTGAGACTTATTTAAATCTAGCGAAGCAAAGTTCTCAAAGGAATAAGCAAGATTTTTTTTAAATTTTAGATATCTTTTTAATTTTTTTTAACTACTTAGGAGTTTGACTTTATGAACACTTTTTAGAAACAATCTTTGCTCCACACTTTAAGGGATACTTTAATGACACCCTCGACTTGGCTGACACTATCATGTAAAAAAATGTATTGGCTAGAATGTGATGTTCTTGGCAACTAAAAATAGCCTGCTGTCTGTCCTTTCCATGGCTATGCTGAAAGACTCCTTTCAGTTCTCAAAGGTGTGTGGTCACTAAAACACGAACAAAACTGAAATGTTTGAGCCTGACGACTTTAGCTTGAGGAATTCAGAACACATACTTCTTACAGCTGAGATGGTGCCTTGTCCATCAGGGCACTACAAATATTAATAGTATAGAAATAAGCTTTCCTTTATCAAACAGCATACTGTTCAAAACTTATTGTAAGACTAAAGTAAGTTTTTCAAATTTGTCTACATAGAAAAATCTCAACATCAGTGATCCATATAACGTCTGTGTATATTTGAGACTCAACTAATTACGAATGTAGGAGAATCACCTAAAATTTGGTTTTCTTTTCTGTAACAGAAACCATAAACATGGCCACCTTATTTCATATCTGTGAATACTATGATTATTCCAAATTTTAAAAATCTATCAGGTCGGGGTGCCTGGGTGGCTCAGTCATTAAGCGTCTGCCTTCAGCTCAGGTCATGATCCCAGGGTCCTGGGATCGAGTCCCACATCGGGCTCCCTGCTCAGTGGAGAGCCTGCTTCTCCCTCTCCCTCTGCCTGCCACTCTGCCTTCTTGTGTTCTCTCTCTCTCTGTCGAATAAATAAATAAAATCTTAAAAAAAAAAAATCTATCAGGTAATAATTATGGGGTAAATGAGTAAAGCTTTATTGATAAAGATAAGGCCTCATTTGAGTTTTGTTTCCTTTCCAAAAAGCACTTCATCTGATGTAGTTCCAGATTTTTCTTATTCCTTTTTGCTACCTCAATATGGTATACCAATAATTAGAAGGATAAAATATGGTATTAATTAATGAGGGAATTGGACTCCATAATTTCTAATATTTCTTCCAGGTCTAATATTCTAAGATTTATTATAATCAAATTTCATAAATATAAAGAAAGTTAGAGGTGAATAATAGCATCATAGAAACAATGAACTGAAATACCTGAGGTGTAAAATCCTTTCTGCAATCCAATCAGGCAATGCTTTCTTGATGTGTTGAATATATCTGGAACTTCATTATTATGAAGTGAATTATAGTAACTCCGAAGAACTGAAGTCCCTAGAGCATAAGCAACACACTCACAGTTAACGTGTCAATCCAGTGCACGTTTGTTAAAATTATCAAGTATCAAGAGAAAAACCTTTAAATAACTTTATTAGATCTTATTTGCCTATCTTAGTTTGGGCTACTACAACAAATACTACAGAGTAGGTGACTTAAACAAAAGACATTCATTTCTTATGGTTCTGGAGGCTAGGAAGTCCAAGATCCAGGTACAGCAGATATGGTGTCTGATGAGAGCCCTCTTCCTGGTTTGCGGATGGCAGCAATATTGCTGTATCCTCACCTGGCAGAGAAATAGAGATCATCTCTCTTGTGTCAATATTGCTCCTACAAAGTGTTTAAGCTCTAACCAACTGAATATCATAAAATCTAGCTAGCATACTAAGAGACAATATCAAGGAGGATGCAAATGTAGTAATTGTTACTATTCTCAAATGTCATTGATCTTCCAGTTGGCTTCGCATTTCATCTCCCATTTTTTTTGCTGTGATAAGATTGATCTTTTTTTTATATATATATATATTTTTTTAATTTTTTTAAATTTATTTATTTGACAGAGAGAGACACAGCGAAAGAGGGAACACAAGCAGGGGGAGAGGGAGAGGGAGAAGCAGACTCCCAGCTGAGCAGGGAGCCCGATGCGGGGCTTGATCCCAGGACCCTGGGATCATGACCTGAGCCGAAGGCAGACGCTTAACGACTGAGACACCCAGGCGCCCCAAGACTGATCTTTAACATCCAGGAGTCCTACAACCAAGGTTGGTGGCTCAAAGACAGCTATCTGAGGTAAAACTAGTCCATCCACTGGCTTCCCAAATCAGATCATATTCTGTCTCTTTCCCCTCACTGCTACCCCTTTCAAATATTTTGAACAGACACGGAAAGCCTGAAGGTAGCTATACTGATAGGTCAGACTTGGAGACTGCCTGCCATTTCGGGAACAGGTGCGTTAATGTGTCAGCTACATGAAAGAGGAAAGTGGAAGAGATGTGCTAAAAGAAAGGAAGAGGGGACACCAGTTGGCCCCAGTGAGACAGAAAAAGGAAGAATATAGATTCCTTGGTTCCTGATAGCTTCAGTTTACAGCCTTATTTCCCATGACGTCTGACTATGTTTGATTTTGTGAGATCTTTGCTATCACATGTCCCCACCCCTTTTATTTGAATTAATTAGATTTCTGTTCCTTACTTCCAAAAAGAGAAGAAGCTAAGACAACTGGGGATATACCCCCAGTGACTGCCTGTAGGGCTGGCTTGACCTGTGGTAGAGTTAAATAGGAAGCAGCACTTGAAAGGACTTCATGGACCATCTGAGGTCTTGGTTTACAATGTTTTATACTGCTAGTTTACCGGGAACAATGATATGAGTGCCTGGCCTGGAATTAACCTACCCAAAGCGCTTCCTGAAGGCAGATTGGGAGACCCAGGGAGACTGGGGAAGCAAGGAGCACCCAACCAGCTGGAGGCGAGCTTACCCACCTCCATCAGCTACACCATGTTACAATATTCTACCTTTCAGTAAATAGCAGTATTCACTGAAGGGGAGTCAGTTTTCTACTTCTTAGAGATTTAACTTTGATTACTGACAGTTTTAACTTTAGCAGTTACACCAATATGTGACCAGTTTGTCTACATTACTTATTATAAGGTCTAGACTAAGGAATGTGTAATTCCAAAATTGAGAAATCAAGGTCATTTTTTTAGCCAAAAAGAGAAAAAACTCAGAATCATTTCAAATCGGGGCATCAAAATATGTGAAATTCCCCCTCAGATACACAGAATTAAGTGTTCTGAACATGTTAGCACATTTTGAGGTGCTTCATGCTAAATGATTTATTAAGCTGTTTGGGTCATTACTAGATGTCTTTTTGTTTTGTTGTTTTTGGATTTTTTAAAAATTTATTGAGAGAGAGAATGATAGAGAGAGAGCATGAGAGGGGGGAGAGTCAGAGGGAGAAGCAGAATCCTTGCTGAGCAGGGAGCCCGACGTGGGACTCGATCCCAGGACTCTACAATCATGACCTGAGCCGAAGGCAGTCGCTTATTTTTTTGTTGTTGTTATAAAGAATTTATTTATGTATCTGACAGAAACAGAGACAGCGAGAGCAGGAACACAAGCAGGGGGAGTGGGAGAGGGAGAGCAGGCTTCCTGCCGAGGAGGAAGCCCAATGCAGGGCTCAATCCCAGGACCCCAGGATCATGACCCGAGCTGAAGGCAGATGCTTAATGACTGAGCCCCCCAGGCGCCCCCGAAGGCAGTCGCTTAAACAACTGAGCCACCCAGGTGCCCCTGCTTAGGTGTTTTGAACCTTCTCTCCCCCCACAAAAAAACCACATTTTTATTGCTCTATTATTTAATAAGTTTCTGCTTTTCAAATTGCCTTATTCCTAATAGAAGTAGTTAATGCTTAAGAGGAATCCAAATTTAAAACAATATTAATGAAGTGATACATAAATTTTATTTCTAGAACTTATTAAAACTGCTTTAAATCTAAATCACTGCATATTAGAATATTATAATTATTCTTTTTATATGGTTCATATGATATCATCTGATTTAAGGGACATTTCACCAAGACATAATTAACCTACTGAAAAAAAAGTATAGTAGAAATGTAATTACAACATACAGATAATTAAAATAATAAAAATTGAAGAAATCTGAGATATAGACTGAAAATAATCTGGCTTTCCTAATACATCTAATAGTATTTAGAATAATACAACTACAACTTTATTTATTTTTTTTAAAGATTTTATTTATTTATTTGACAGAGAGAGACAGAGAGAGAGGGAACACAAGCAGGGGAGTGGGAGAGGGAGAAGCAGGCTTCCCGCCGAGCAGGGAGCCCGATGTGGGGCTCGATCCCAGGACCCTGGGATCATGACCTGAGCCGAAGGCAGATGCTTAACGACTGAGCCACCCAGGCACCCCTACAACTACAACTTTAAAAAACCATGGTAGTATTTGGACGGAACAGAATTCACCATTGATATTGTAAGCTTGAAGTAAATACAAAGAATATGCTGGTCAGCATGCTCTGTGAATAAGCTATAGGATATAAACAAATCCAGAGATGTATTATCATTAGAAGTTCAACATGGTTAGTCCTACCAAATGGAGTTTGCTTATATCTTGTAAAAAGGAAAGGAGGGGAAAAAGAAGACATTCAGGGTTGTATTTACTTTGTCCCTATAAACTTTATAGTGTATTTCCTATAATGTCCAATTTTGTACTAGGTGTCCTGCTTTGTTCTCTTACATCTACTCCTGAGAACAATCTGAATTGCACTTTTTCTTTTTTTTTTTTTTAAGATTTTTATTAATTTATTAGAGAGAGAGAGAACAAGCGGAGTGGGGCGGCAGGCAGAGGGAGGGGGAGAAGCAGGCTCCCCACAGAGCAGGGAGCCGATGCAGGAATCGATTCCAGGACCCTGAGATCATGACCTGAGCAGAAGGCAGATGCTTAACCAACTGAGCCACCCAGGTGCCCCTGCACTTTGTTTTCTACTTGCAGTTTTGGATTGTCATAATTGCTACAAGGGACCAACTGAAAGCACACATCTGTGATATAAACAGCAGAATAACATTGATTTTATGTTGCTCAACTGTAAGAATAATTCATTAATGCAGTCTTCACCCCACTTGTGTTTATCATATCTTATGGATTTAAGGTAATTTCTGTTGCATGAATTGATGATGCAACTGAAAGCATATTTATTCATCCACTAACTTTTGCAAGGATTATAGGTTATCACCATCTACATCACCCTACATCAATATGATGAAAATCAATAAATACCTATATCCGGAGCCTAAGTAAACTCCTTTTTTAAAAAATTCCATTTTGGGGATGCCTGGAGGCTCAGTTGGTTAAGCCTCTGCCTTGGGCTTGGGTCATGATCTCAGGGTCCTGGGATGGAGTCCTGCATCAGGCTCTCTGCTCAGCGGGGAGCCTGCTTCTCCCTCTCCCTCTGCCACTCCCCCTGCTCTCTCTCTCTCTCTGACAAATAAATAAATAAAATCTTAAAAAATAAATTAAAAACTTCCATTTTTTTCAGCCATTTTTCTCCATTTTGTTCTGAGACATAATAATATTAATACACAATAGCTAACTTTATTTTGAGTTTTTCTATATATCATGTTTTGGGTTTTTTTTAAGATTTTATTTATTTATTTGGCACAGAGAGACACAGCGAGAGAGGGAACACAAGCAGGGGGAGTGGGAGAGGGAAATGTAGGCTTCCTGCAGAGCAGGGAGCCTGATGCAGGGCTCGATCCCAGGACCCTGGGATCATGACCTGAGCTGAAGGCAGACGCTTAACGACTGAGCCATCCAGGCGCTCCCCCCCCCCATATATCATATTTTAATTAAATTAATCCTTACAAGAAACTTACAAAAACCTTGTAAAAAACCCAAATAGTACCACTTGTAAGAACTCTGACATAATAGGAGAGACTACTAACAGAGCTGTAGAACAAAGTAGAATCTCAAATGATGTTGTTTATAGATACAGGTAAATAATCTCAATTTGGCAGGACCAACCATATGGAACTTTACAATGATAATATATCTTTGGTCTTGTTTACATCCTGTAATCATATAGTACGAGGAAGGTGTTTGTATTTAGTACCTCCTTTCATGTAGGGAAGTTACAGATAGCAAGGGGGAGTGCTGGGGTTCAAAACTACACAGTCTGGCTCCCAAATCCTTGCTGTAAATCACTGTATATGTGGCCTCTGTGCCCATGTGGCATAAAGTAAATGCCAGAGCAAAGCAGTCCCCTCTCAAACTGAAGGCATCCGAGCTGTGTGCATCCCAAAGTATACACCTTCACTTGTTGCTGCTCACCAGAGCCAGCTCCCGCAGCAGGCCAGAGGTCCAGGCCCAGGCTTCGAGGTTCTGGTTAAGGTCTTTCCTACTAGCCTTAACCCTACCTTCAGGCTCTTTAGGCCCAGCTGATGAAGAGAGATACCCATCAGGCTCCCTTCCCTCCTGGGACTCATTTTCTTAAGCAGTCTTTTCACACACAATTTGTAGTAAAGACAGAACAGGACTAGTCGTAGCCAAAATGATAAGATAAAGAACATTTGCTACTTTCTCAGCTAACAAAACCCACTCCCCAGCCTCTTGACATATTCAGAACTAACCTATTCCTGACACAATTCCCTCCTACAGGGTTGCCTTTGGGCTGCCCAGAGCCCTGCTCATGGCCTTCCACTCAGTACTGCCCTCTACCTTGGAAGTCTCATTCTTCAGATTACCTCTCTTTTGTTGCAGAAAGTGCTAGTTATTCCCCAATAACTGTACGTCCCTTCTCCCATAATGACAGCTCCTATTTCCGGGCTCCCTTGCAGTCAGTTATGGCCATGTGACAAAATTTTGTCCAATGGGATAAGAACACACATTGTATATGCAGTTTGCAGCAAACGTCCTTAAAGGAAGGTGATGTACCCTTCATTCCCTGTTTCATTCTGCTTACTGGCTGCAATGTAGATTAAATTTCTAGTGTGAAATATAGTAGATAGGAAGACTGAAGGAGTCTAAGTCTCCAAGTCTTATTGAATGCCATGCCAGATTTGTACAACCTTGTGAACTAAAAAAAAGACTTCTGGAATATGATGGAGAAACAAACTTCTACCTTGTTTACTCTTACCTGGAGTATTTTTGTTACTTGCAGGCAACCTTAACCTAAGTACTCCCCCTTTCTGCTATTGAGCAGCAAGACTTGTGGTTTTATTAATATAAACAGATGAGTATCCTCTCTTTATACCACAGAATTTTATGAGCTGGTCCCTCCTGCTTCAACCAGTGAATAATAAAAGGATTTAGAAAATATCCTCTCAAGATAAAAATTCAGCCTGCAAGCCTATTGACATGCATAATATTATTTTGCTTTCCAAAGCTGAATATCATGTAGATTTTTCTTTTTGTGTCCTTTCCATCTCAAATCCTAATTTCCCAGTTCGGCCCCCTAGATCAACACTTCTGCTAATGAGAGCAAATACTGCATTTTGAGAAAAGCAAAAGAGAAGGACACTATAATGGTTTTCCAAGTTAATCCCTTCGAGTTACCAGAAAGAAAAGAGTTAAGTCTTGTTTCTCTGCATTCCTTAAGCCATTTCCTATCCACATAGCCACCAAAGTTCACCTTTTAAAAATGACAGATAAGGAGTGCCTGAGTGGCTCAGTTTGTTAAGCATCTGCTTTCCCGGGGCGCCTGGGTGGCTCAGTTGTTAAGCATCTGCCTTTGGCTCAGGTCATGGTCCCAGGGTCCTGGGATTGAACCCCTCGTTGGGCTCCCTGATCTGTGGGAAGCATGCTTCTCCCTCTCCCACTCCCCCTGCTTGTGTTCCCTCTCTCACTGTGTCTCTCTCTGTCAAAAAAAAAAAAAAAAAGCATCTGTTTTCAGCTCAGGTCGTGATCCCGGGGTCCTGGGATCAAGCCCCAGATAGGGCTCCCTGCTCAGCTGGGAGTCTGCTTCTCCCTCTGCACCTTCCCCTGCTATTCCTCTCTCTCTCATATAAATAAATAAAATCTTAAAAAAAACAAAAACAAAAAAAACAACCTTAAAAATGACAGACAAGTTCATAGAGACAGAAAGTAAATTTGAGGTTACCAGGGATGGGAGGAAGGGAGAATGGGAAGTTTTGACTTAGTGGGTACAGAGTGTCTGGTTGCAGTAATAGACAAATTTTGTAAACAGCAGTGATCGTTACACAACATTGTGAATGTAATGTCACTGAATTGTACACTTAAAATTGGCTAAAATGAGGGCGCCTGGGTGGCTCAGTTGGTTAAGCGACTGCCTTCGGCTCAGGTCATGATCCTGGAGTCCCGGGATCGAGTCCCGCATCGGGCTCCCTGCTCAGCAGGGAGTCTGCTTCTCCCTCTCCCGCTCCCCCCTCTTGTGCTCTTTCTCTCTCTCACTCTCAAATAAATAAATAAAATCTTTAAAAAAAAAATTGGCTAAAATGATATATTTTATGTTATATATATTTTACCACAGTGAAAATAAATAAAATGCCAGAGAAAAATGTCTATTAAGGGAATAAAGAGAATGATGCCCACCCTTCAAGCCTTATAATAATCTGCCTCTTCTTACACCTACTTCTTTTTATTCTATTTTCTGATTTTTTTTAAAGATTCATTTATTTATTTGAGAGAGAGAGCACAAGTGGGAGAGGCAGAGGGAGAAGGAGAGAGCCTCTCAAGCAGACTTCACGCTGAGCTTGGAGCCCGACACGGGGCTTGATCTCACCACCCTGAGATCAGGACCTGAGCTGAAACCAAAAGTTGGGCCCTCAATCACCCAGGTGCCCCTCTATTTTCTAATTTTTATGTACACTTCTGGAGGCTAAGGAATGTGTATAAGATATGCTGCCATGGTAACCAGCATATTTTGTTTGGTTAGGTGAATAATTGTAAATAAAAGTACTTTTCTTAGTACATGGTTTATATATTTAATGATACGGAGGCAGGAGAAGTAACTTTTTAGCAGCCCATACCAGGATTCCTTTGAGAGAGAAACTTTGAGCAGAGCTCTAGGGTGAAAGAGAACCTGAGATGGTTTAGCTACTCCATGTAGCAAAGCAGAGAGGGGACACCTGAATTACATGTAAGCCTATCAAATCTACATCCTTGTTTAACTTACAAATTACTTGTCCTCTAAGATTGTGCATAATTTTATATAGTGTGTAGGATTAGCAGAATCCCCTTCATATTGTTTCCAGGAAATATTTAACTAAATCAAGAAATCCCAAAGCTCCTTGTTAGGAAAACTGAAGTATAAAAACATTCTTGATGGGAAGCACATGACACTAGATCCCAGGATATTAACTAAGGCAATGACAGTAAAAGGATCAGATGAACCAGAAGGAAGGGAAACACAGGGAAATGAAAATCAGCACATAAAGCACAAGTATTTAAAATCTATGTGGGGATCTAAGTAAATAGAATGAAAAGAGGTTGGGGGATTATTGAAAAGACTGGCAGTCTTAAGTGTCTCTTCCAGTCTTCACAGAGAGTTATTTAAATTTCCTACGTCAAATATGTCTCGAGCATTACTATATTCGCAGCAACGTGAAAGCATTTGTCCTTCCTTCTATAAGAAAGGAGACTGCATAACTCAGGGTAATTTAATCTTCTCTACCTTCTGCCTGTTCACAGCCATATAGTGATAAGATTGTAGGCAGGGCCAAAGATAGGTAGCAGAATAGGAAGTAGCTATGATGGTGTGACTTATGAAAAGAGCCTCTGTCCAAAATCAAACTTGTCCACTCACTTGTCTCAGTGACTCCATTCCCACTCTTTGAAAATGTTTGCTTTGGGTTAAGGTATTACAGTCACAAGAAATTTTCTTTCTTTCTTTCTTTCTTTTTTTTTTTTAAAGATTTTATTTATTTACTTGACAGAGAGAGAGAGAGGGAACACGAGCAGGGGGAGTGGGAGAGGGAGAAGCAGGCTGAGAATGTGGAGATTACTTAAAAATAAAAAATCGAGCCCCAACACGGGGCTCGATCCCAGGACCCTGGGATCATGACCTGAGCCTAAGGCAGATGCCCAACAACTGAGCCACCCAGGTGCCCCACAAGAAAATTTCTTAAGGCACGGCTCTCCCTTGGGATAGCTAAGATAATGCAAAGCTGTGGGATTTGTTGTCCATGTGAGCTCAGAAGGCCATGAAGGAGCAAAGTGTGGGGCAACCAGGTGTCTGTGTGTGGACGGCCTCAAAGGTGTGCTCTCTCCGTCAGAAGTCTCTCATCACTATACACATTAACATGTATTAAAAGATATACAGGCATATTAAAAATTTTGAGTTTATTTGAGCAAAATAGATTCAAATCGGGCAGCATCCGATCTAGCAGACAGAACAGCATTTCAAGGAGCTGTACAAAATCAAAGACTTCTATAGACAGGAGGGAGCAGACAGGAGGAAGTTATGCTGGGCAAAAGAGCCGGTTGGTTATCACAAGATTACTTTCCTTTAGTGGATGGCTGGGGCCTCTCAGGCATAGGACCTATAAATAGTGCTGATCTGGTGATTCCTGACTGACTGGTTTAGGAGTCCACTTCTGAATGAGTGAAACTGTGATTAAGTCTTGGATTAGTGATGTAGGATTTAGCCTAAATGAATCCATTTTGGACCTATTGTCTTATTTTTAACTATGTGCTTTCCTCATTTAAGGTCCCATATTGCTACTGATGAGTATTTCCCTTTAAATTTTTTTAAATTAGTGTTTATTTATTTATTTAAGTAATCTCTACATCCAGTGTGGGGCTCGAATGCAGCACCCCAACGAGTTCAGGAGTTGCATGTTCTACTGACTAAGCCAATCAGGAACCTCCCTCTTTTCGTGGGTCATGTTATCTTGACTCTTCCTACACAGATATATAGGAAGTTCTTAATTTACAAACAAGTGAAACATTCACGTAGTAATGTAAATAAAAAATCTTAGCCCTGAGAGAATTAAAGGTCTGTCAGTCAATTCGGATGTTAATCTCATTTTTTCAGTCGGATTACTTTCTTCCAAACAATAGCTGAGACCAACTGTACTGACAGCAACTCCCACCCAAATTTTTCTTCACAGTCTTAAACTTCATACTATTTTCATTCAGTATGTACACTGATATTTCTCATCCACAAAGAAGCCAGGTTGGTACATGATGTTAAAATTAATAAAAGTAAATCAAAATTAGGGTGATGGTAACAGTAGTGGTGCTGGTGGTAGAAAACTGAAGTTGAGAAATTAATATAAAACTGAGGGCTGGCTACGGAGAGCTACCAAGATACCACAGTAAGAAATGCCGCATCGAGGTGGTCACATAAAGTACTCCCAGTCGGAGGGAAGTAATCCTGAGCTGGGGAAACTGTCCACCAAAATTAAGTCAATCCCCTTTCTAGGACTTCATCTCCTTCCTCTTACTTCATCTGCCTGGCTCCCTCCTAATGAAGTGGGAAACAAAGGCAGAAGGAAATGTAGATAAAAGTAAATTTTTTTTTTTTTTTAAGATTTTACTTATTTAACAGAAAGAGACACAGCGAGAGAAGGAACACAAGCAGGGGGAGTGGGAGAGGGAGAAGAAGGCTTCCCGCGGAGTATGGAGTCCGATGCGGGGCTTGATCCCAGGACCCGGGATTATGACCTGAGCCGAAGGCAGACGCTTAACACTGAGCCACCCAGGTGCCCTAAAACTAAATGTTCTTATAACCTGCAGCCCATGGACAAATACCTGAGGCAGGCAGAATATAATGTTCCTGGGCGCCTGGGTGGCTCAGATGGTTAAGCATCTGCCTTCGGCTCAGGTCATGATCCCAGGGTCCTGGGATCGAGTCCCGCATCGGGCTCTCTGCTCCTTGGGAGCCTGCTTCTCCCTCTGCCTCCCTCTCTCTCTGTCTCTCATGAATAAATAAATAAAAATCTTTAAAAAAAAAAAAACAATATAATGTTCCTCCAAGAAGCTCCCAACTGTCTTAATGTTAATGCTTTGCTAGAGGGAAAAACAACCTTGGCTTGACAATAATAGCAAGGCTTTAGGCTTTAGGAGCCTTCTTTTAGCATATGAAAATCCTTTTGGTACTTCCCCCATCTTTACTTCCTCCCCACCCAAAGTATAATAATCAGTTGCTCCCCACAATCCTGGGGCAGCCAGGAGCAGGGGTGGCAGCAGCAGCTCATTCTGCCCACGGGCCCTGTCCCCGTGCTTTAATAAAACCACCATTTTGGGGGCACCTGGGTGGCTCAGTCATTAAGCATCTGATTTCGGCTCAGGTCATGGTCCCAGGGTCCTGGGATCGAGCCCCGAGTCGGGTTCCCTGCTCGGCAGGAAGCCTGCTTCTCCCTCTCCCACTCCCCCTGCTGTGTTCCTTCTCTCACTTTGTCTCTCTCTGTCAAATAAATAAAATCTTTTTTTTTTAAGATTTTATTTATTTATTCATGAGAGACAGAGAGAGAGAGAGAGAGAGGCAGAGGGGGAAGCAGGCTCCCAAGGAGCAGGAAGCCCGATGCGGGACTCGATCCCAGGACCCTGAGATCATGACCTGAGCTGAAGGCAGACGCTTAACCATCTGAGCCACCCAGGCACCCAATAAAATCTTTAAAAACAAAAAAACACCATTTTGCACCAAAGACGTCTCAAGAATTCTTTCTTGGCCATCTGCTCCCGGACCCCACCAAACCTCACCTATATTCAAAAACGACATCACTAACACCTGGCTCTTATTTCATGCTCAACTCATCTCAGACTCATTCAAAAGTCTGTCCTTGGCTCTGAGGGCTGGAGATGACAGTTCACCCTCAACTTCACCAGTTCTGAGTCCCTCTAGCCCCAGTCATTTCAGTTCTACCTACCATGCACGCTGAGTGGGATTTGAATTGCATTGGTCTAAGATTAATACCAACACTGTACTGGGTTGTTGTGTCCTTTGAGGACCTGAGGCTTTCCAAATCCCTCCCATCTAGGAAATACCAAGTAGGCACTGTGTTGCATTGTAGATACACTCGTGCAGATTATCTCAGTTAACTCTTTAAAGAATATATCACTATTTTCATAGCTACTAAGTATTAGAAGCTAGCTCTGCTGACTCAAAAGTTTACCTTTCATCTTCTTTCAACTACCTAGCATCAACTCCAACAAAAAGTCATCTTATTTTCTCCATATATTTTTATCTCTAGCCAAGATGTTTTCTCACTTCCCTATGTTAATTTAAGATGCACTGAAGACATCTCAGTCTTTCTTGGCCATCAGCTCCAGACCCCACCAAAGTTCACCTATATTCAAAAACTATATATATCACTAACACCTGGCTCTTGTTTCTAGCACAGTTTCCTTCTCTACTCCAGTCCTATTGTCATCAGGGATAAATCCAGTGTCCATGTCTAACTAACCTAACATTCTGGTTTCACATTTCCCTGACTCTAACATTTGGCTCCCATTTGGACAATCACAAAAACTTGAAAGACGATCAAGAGCCAGGGCAGGGAACAATAAAGTTCATCTCCTATACAAGACTATTCCCTCAAGACTGGGAGAGGTGACAGAGACTTAAGGAAAATGAAGAAACAGGTGGCCTGGGTGGCTCAGTTGGTTAAGCATCTGCCTTCAGCTTAGGTCATGATCCCGGGGTCTGGGATCGAGTCCCACATGGGGCTCTCTGCTCAGTGGGGAGTCTGCTTCTCCTTCTCCCTCTGCCCCTCCCCCACTGCTCATGCTTGCTCGCTCTCTCTCTCACACACACTCAATAAATAAAATCTTTTTAAAAAAAAAGGAAAAAGAAAATGAAGAAACAGAGAAATGTGTTCCCCAAAAAAGAGAACAAGATAAAACCCCAGAAACAGACCTTAATGAGCAAAGATAAGTGCTTTACCTGATAGAGTTCAGAGCAATCCTGTAAAAATTGAAGCCTCAAAACTATCCAATGGTGGGGCGCCTGGGTGGCTCAGTCGTTAAGCGTCTGCCTTCAGCTCAGGTCATGATCCCAGGGTCCTGGGATCGAGCCCCGCATCGGGCTCCCTGCTCAGCGGGAGGCCTGCTTCTCCCTCTCCCACTCCCCCTGTTTGTGTTCCCTCTCTCACTGTGTCTCTCTCTGTCAAATAAATAAATAAAATCTTTAAAAAAAAAACAAAACAAAACTATCCAATGGTTTCTCCTATCACAGGAAAAACCAAAATTCTTACAATGTCCTACAAGTCCTACATGATCACATCTCTTATTATCTTTGATCTTACTCTAGTTCTCTACCCCCTCACTCACTCTGCTTCTACCAAATGAGCTTCCCAGCTCAAATAGTTCCGACAACACCCAGCTTCAGGATGTTAAAAAGAAAGCCACAGGCCCAAGATGGAGTCACTTGCCCCACCACAGCAAATCAAGACTTAATTGCAGTTTCAAAACTTCTACAGGAGTGGAATCTTAAGCCCAAATCTGGAATTTTCTGGTAGGCACCACTGAGGTAATCTGTCACCTAGGCCCTTTCCACCCACCCTAAAGGAAGATGAGGTAATCTACCTAATAAGACACCTTTCCCTGAATTCTTCCCCCTAGGGAAAAGACCTTGCCTGAAACAATCCTTTCTTTCCTTTTGCAAATAACTTCTTGTCCTACCCTTCTTTCTATAAAAGCCTTCCATTTTGTACAACTCCTCACAGGAGGCCCCTCTACTTGCTAGGTGGGATGTTCCCTAATTCACGAATTGCTTAATAAAGCCAATTCGACCTTTAAAATTTACTCAGTTGAATTTTGCTTTTTAACAAGGGTCTCTGCACTTGCTATTTTCTATTCCTATATAATTTATTTAGTTTATTGTCTGCCTCCCTCAGTTTGTATGTAAGCTCCATGAATGTTGTCTTTTATCTTTTTTTTTTTTTCCTGTGATGTATCCCTTGCACCTAAAACATTTTCAGGCACATGGCTGGTGCTCAATAAATATTTGTTGAGTGAATAAATGAATCAATGAATGATAAGTCACTTGCCCAATCTTGAACCAATTACCATAGCTTAGAGGTGCCACCAGCAAGACCCCCAACAACCCCCTTCTTCACAAGAATGTTAACCTTATCTTTTAGAGGCAAACAACAGGAAGAGCTCCTGCTGGTCTAGACCAGTTTGAACTCAACCACTGACACACACCTGCACAAATGGACCTCTGCAGGTGGGCCCTGGAGTGTTGGACAGTTACCTCTACCTAATTATGTTAAAATCTCCACCCAAGGAGGAGTACAAACGTCATTAACATAACATACACTGCATGTATAGGCATGGTTCCTAAATATGCATGCATGACCTTATTATTACCTCTACATATGATGATAAAACTCCCCTTTCTGAATATTTACCCTAACCCTAAATAAAAAGAACCCACTCACCCCTGCTTGGGGAGTCACAGCTTTAGAAGTTATTTCTTGTGATCTCCTTATTTGCTGCAAATAAAGGTCCCTTTGTGTGATAATTCCATTTGGTGTAGTCCTTTACTTGTAACTCACCAAGGAGCAAACTCCTTAGTTCAGTTACAAAGGGATACAATGTTCCAACTGGCCAGGCCTAAGTCAAATGGGGCTTCTGTGGTCAGGGGTGGCATCAGTTAGCTCCCCCTGAACCCTATAGTCTAAGAATGAGAAGTGGGTAGTTCCATAAGAAAACCAGAGTGTGATTACTAGAAGGAAACTAGATGCTAGACAGGTGAAATCACAGATGTTCAGTCCACAAGATATGACAAGGGAAGCACAGGGAAGTCATTTGTAAAAGACTTATTACAAAGATTTTTAGCCTTTTCAAACTTCCAAGCTGGGACCTGTCTGAGAGAGCATAATCGGTGTGCATTCATCAATACTTCTAGTATCAAATTACCTCATCCTTTAAATCACCCACCTGTGGGGTGTGTGTTGTGTGGGTTGGGGAGGAGAATGTTGTGATCTATCCTATCATTTCAACACACTTACCAGAACTGACCACTACTTTAACCTCCTGGGAAGCATGTACAGATCCCTGAGGATTCTCAGTGTTACAAATCTCATGGAAACAGAGGGAGAAGGAAATGGAGGGAAGGATCCAGAGGGGAGCAGAGAGAACAGTGAAGGGGAGAATCAATGTCCTTAATAAAGACAAGGTAGGGGAACACCAAAAAGGAGGGATAGGCAGTATTGTCAATCCCCAGGTTAGGGAGGTATGCTATGGATTGAATATTTGTGTTGCCCCAAAATTCATGTTGGAACCCTAATCCCCAATATGTTGGTACTTGGATATGAGGCCTTTAGGAGACAAGTCATTAAGGTGGAGTCCTCATGATGGGATTAGTGTCCTTATAAAGAAGAAACACAAGAACTAGCTTTCTGTTTTTCTCTCTCTCTTCCATGTAAGGACACAGCAAGAAGGCAGCCATCTGCAGTGAGTAAGAGGGCTCTCACAAGAACCCAACTATACTGGCACCCTTGATAGACTTCCCAGTCTAAAACTGTAAAAAAAATAAATGTTTTTAAATTTACCCAATCTGTGGTATTTTGTTAAAGCAGCCTGAACTAAGTCAAAAGGATTAACACTGAGAATAGAAAAATTAATTTGATGAATAGATAATCATTTATGACTTTGAAGAAAGAATTTCCAAAGCCTGAGGCACAAACTAGATTATGAACACTTAAGAAATGAGTGGCTGATGAGGAAGTGTAAATACATCACAAAATGAAAAGTGAACAAATTGCTTAAGAGATTAAGAGCCTACTCTAGACGAAGCACTACGGCTAGGCACCAGGGTCAGCCTCATGGGTGTATGACAGGACATTCCACACAGGGTGCTAGGCTCTGGAGAGTCCTGGTTTAGCTTGATGCTCTGATGTCACAGTCTTGAAATTCTTACTAATTTTTGAACAAGGGGCCCTGCATTTTCATTTTGCACTAGGCCCACAAATTATGCAATAGGTACTCCTGAAGGGGACCCAAAATATTTCATTCATTGTTCATTCACTTATTTATTTATTTATTTATTTATTTATTTTTAAAGATTTTATTTATTTATTTGAGAGAGAGAGAATGAGAGAGCACGTGAGAGGGGGGAGGGTCAGAGGGAGAAGCAGGCTCCCCGCCGAGCAGGGAGCCCGATGCGGGACTCGATCCCGTGACTCCAGGATCATGACCTGAGCCGAAGGCAGTCACTTAACCAACTGAGCCACCCAGGCGCCCCATTCACTTATTTATTTTTAAAGATTTTTTTTTTTTTATTTATTTGACAGAGAAAGAGAGCGAGCACAAGCAGGGGGAGCTGCAGGCAGAGGGAGAGGTTAGAAGCAGGCTCCCCACAGGGCAGGGAGCCCGATGTGGGGCTCGATCCCAGGACCCTGAGATCATGGCCTGAGCCAAAAGCAGATGCCAAACTGAGCCACCTGGGCGCCCCTCATTCACTTTTTTATTCAACAACAAATGAATTGCCTACTATGAGTTACCCACTCTTGTAGTTTTTGGTGACATGATGAAAGAAGTAGTGAACGAGACAGATACATGACAGAAAATCTTTTTTTTTTTTTAAAGATTTTATTTATTTATTTGAGAGAGAGAGAATGAGAGAGAGAGAACACATGAGAGGGGACAGGGTCAGAGGACGAAGCAGACTCCCTGCCGAGGAGGGAGCCCGATGCGGGACTCGATCCAGGGACTCCAGGATCATGACCTGAGCCGAAGGCAGTCACTTAACCAACTGAGCCACCCAGGCGCCC
>NW_023270377.1:54467661-54471481 GCF_011800145.1 Mirounga leonina | reverse complement strand
CCTGAGCCGAAGGCAGTCACTTAACCAACTGAGCCACCCAGGCGCCCATGACAGAAAATCTTTTAAGAAAAAGTTGTTACTTTCAAGAATATTAAAATGTACAAACAGCTATGACATAACATTCCACCTCAACTCCTCAGCTGTAGGGCCTATTTGACCCTGATCAATTTATTCAACTTCCTAAGTCCTAGTTTACTCACCTAAAAAATGGCAATAATAGGACCTACTCCTAAGGTTGTTAAGCAAATTAAATGAGATCAGGAATAGAAGGTGCTTAGAACAGTGCCCGGTATATGGTGCATGTTCAAAAATGTGACTATAGGGGCACCTGGGTGGCTCAGCTGGTTAAGCCTCTGCCTTCAGCTCAGATCCTGATCTCAGGGTCCTGGGATGAGGCCCCTGCCTCTGACAGCGTGAGATCCCTGCTCAGCAGGGAGTCTGCTTCTCTCACTCCCTCTGCCCCTCCCCTGCCTGTGCAAGCATGTGCACACCCACTCTAATAAATAAACAAAATCTTTTAAAAAAATGTGACTATAATGAATTTCCAGTACTTAGCTGTGCCTGGCACATAGTTAGAGTTCAATAAATGACTGGCTTATTAAGTGGGGGTAAAATGAAAACTTCAGATCAATCTGGATAGTTTGATATATTTTTGTATAAATGAAACAGTTATGGTTACATATATATATTCATATATTTATTTATTTGAGAGAGAGTGCGCGCACACACAGGAGCAAGGGGAGGGTAGAAGAAGAAGGAGAAGCAGACTCCTGCTGAGCAGGGAGCCCCAAGTGGGGCTCTATCCTAGGACCCTGAAACTGTGTCCTGAGCTGAAGGCAGGCATTTAACTGACTGAGCCACCTGGGCATCCCATATACATTCATGTATTTTTAATGTATTCATTAGGTATAGAAGAAAACATAAGTGGAATTTTGTTTTGTTTTACTTTATACATTCCTTATTTAAAAACTAAGATTTAAAAAAAAAACAAACCAAGATTTTAGGGGCACCTGGGTGGCTCAGTCAGTTAATCGTCTGTCTTTGGCTCAGGTCATGATCCCTGGGTCCTGGGATCGAGCCCCGCATCGGGATCCCTGCTTGGTGGTGGTGGCGGGGGGCTGCTTCTCCCTCTCCCACTCCCCCTGCTTGTGTTCCCTCTCTCGCTGTCTGTCAAATAAATAAATAAAATCGATTAAAAAAAAAAACCAAGATTTTAGGAAAATAAAGCTATTATTATATTCTGAATATAGTGGTGGGTAACAAAGCTTATAGTATATTACAATTCCTCCTTTCTAAGAATTACCTTCCTCGGGCGCCTGGGTGGCTCAGTTGGTTAAGCGACTGCCTTCGGCTCAGGTCATGATCCTGGAGTCACGGGATCGAGTCCCGCATCGGGCTCCCTGCTCGGCAGGGAGTCTGCTTCTCCCTCTGACCCTCCTCCCTCTCATGTGCTCTCTCTCATTCTCTCTCTCTCAAATAAACAAATAAAATCTTAAAAAAAAAAAAAAAAAAGAATTACCTTCCTCTTCCAAAATATTTTCAATCTATTTCCATTCTCTTTTTGTTCTGACTCTGCCATAATTTGCTATTCATCTTAGAAAAAATTAACTCCTTGATCTGCAGAACAACTTTCTCATTCATAAAATGAGGCACACAATCTAGGTAGTGCTTCACAACTACTGAACTTTGGCTTGCCGGTGTCCTGAATGTGGATTAAGGAACTGACCTCTCCTGCAATGGGGCAGTTGAGAGGGGTCAGGGAGAGCCAGAGCTCCCTGGGTCAGTACCTCTGGCCCCGAGCCACCTTGTTCAGGTCTCCTTGGAGCAGCCTATGCAGAGCAGTCTGGGATGTATGCCAAAGCAGCAGCAAGCACTGTGGACAATAACCAGCAGTTACAGTCCTGCTGAGTATGCATGGCCAAGGAGATGCCTATCACATGGGCATCCATATGCAAAGCACTTCACTGTCCATAATGGACCAGAGAGATGTTGGAGCCAATGCTCAAGCTTGTGATCCAGATATCCAAGGGACAGAGCACACAGTCTCAAGGGCAGTCTGTTAGAGGGTAAAGGGGAGTCTGGGCAGAGTGGGGTTTCCGGTGGGCTCAACTCCAGGCAATGCCCTTAATATTTTTCTTAACATGTAGTGGCTATTTCTACCCTTTGTAGCAATGCACTCTTTTTTTGATGCCCAGGCTAGCTGTTGACAATGCACGCATGTTCTGAAAGCTAGAGTTTCAATGTGGAAATCCAGATATAAAAATATACTATTGGGTTCCAAACCCATTTGCATTATCTTATGAAATTGCAATATTACATCTGTCAGTAAAAGAAAAGGAAGAGTAGTTACTCTTTACATATAAGTATAACTAAATTCTGAATGGTTGTATACAATGGTTTTAAATATCTTATCATCCACTTATGTGATCAGAGTCCCTCACTGATAATTACTATTCGGAATATGAAAAGTTTATCATTAAGAAATTTAGATCAGGGCGCCTGGGTGGCTCAGTTGGTTGAGGTTCTGCCTTTGGCTCGGTGGTGATCCCAGGGTCCCGGGGTCAAGCCCCACATCGGGCTCCCTGCTCAGCAGGGTGCCTGCTTCTCCTTCTGCCTCTCCCCCGACCACGTCCCCCCCACTTGTATTCTCTCTCTCACTCTCTCTCTCAAATAGATAAATAAAATCTTAAAAAAAAAAATTTAGATCAGAAACTGCATAAAGTCACTTCAACTATAAAACCTAGTATCAAAATATATTCATAGAAACAAGTTCCAAGTTGATCATTAAAAAATGTGGAAAAATTTGATTTATTCAAATGCAATTTTTAATATCTTCTCTAACACACTGTAATTTATTTTATCATTACATAAAGACAATGCTATGAATTTTTTTTACCATAGTTTCGATGCTTCCAAATCTTGTTTATGTAACCTAGTGTGCTGTGCAAAAATTATCATTTTCTGTATGTGCTGTGATATGAAAGAAGTTGAGAGGCCCTGATATTATTTATAAAGTGTGTCTGCCACCTCATCTCACCCTAGGACCCTTGTCCCCTGCCTCCCACCCCATATACTCTCTTTCTCTATCTCTCACATTTTTTTTTCTTTTTTAAGATTTTATTTATTTATTTGACAGAGAGAGAGACAGAAACAAGCAGGGGGAGTGGGAGAGGGAGAAGCAGGCTCCCGGCCAAGCAGGGAGCCCGATGTGGGGCTCGATACCAGGACCCTGGGATCATGACCTGAGCCAAAGGCAGATGCTTAACGACTGAGCCACCCAGGCGCCCCTATCTCTCACATTTCAAAGAGAGCCAGGGCTACAGGGGTAGACAGTGGCCAAGGTTCAAGTCTGTATCCAACAGGGTCAAGAACTCCAGCATGGATATTTCTTTGAGATACCATGTGGCTACAGGGCTGGAGGGCAAGCTTAGACAAAAGCATAAAAAATAGCTAATGTCTAAAAATCAGAGTCTGGATGAACAACAAACCTTGACAAATCCAAAGAGAGGAATCTACATTTACTGAAGGACAAAAGATGAGAATAAATGGACTGACATACCATGCTCCTGGATGAAGTACTTGGTATCGCATCTCCCATCGTTTCTCATATGAATATAAGAATTTAATACAATTCAGGGACGCCTGGGTGGCTCAGTCGGTTAAGCGTCTGCCTTCGGCTCAGGTCATGATCCCAGGGTCCTGGGATTGAACCTCATAGCGGGATCCCTGCTCAGCGGAGAGTCTGCTTCTCCTTCTGCTCTTTCTCTAATAAAAAATAAATAAATAAATAAATAAATAAATAAATAAATAAATAAATAAA